>NW_027616699.1:0-160000 GCF_964187855.1 Myxine glutinosa
TGCGAAAAGTGTTTTTTCCACACTAATACAAGTGCAAAAGTGGTTTCCTGCACCAACACAAGTGCGAAAAGTGGTTTTTCAACACTAACACAAGTGCGAAAAGTGGTTTTTCAACACTAACACAAGTGCAAAAAGTGGTTTTTCAACACTAACACAAGTGCGGAAAGTGTTTTTTCCACACTAATACAAGTGCAAAAGTGGTTTCCTGCAACAACACAAGTGCGAAAAGTGTTTTTCAGCACTAACAGAAGTGCGAAAAGTGGTTTTTCAACACAAACACAAGTTCGAAAAGTGTTTTTTCCACACTAATACAAGTGCAAAAGTGGTTTCCTGCACCAACACAAGTGCGAAAAGTGGTTTTTCAACACTAACACAAGTGCGAAAAGTGGTTTTTCAACACTAACACAAGTGCGAAAAGTGGTTTTTCAACACTAACAAACGTTCGAAAAGTGTTTTTTCAACACTAATACAAGTGCAAAAGTGGTTTCCTGCACCAACACAAGTGTGAAAAGTGGTTTTTCAACACTAACACAAGTGCGAAAAGTGGTTTTTCAACACTAACACAAGTGCGAAAAGTGGTTTTTCAACACTATCACAAGTGCAAAAAGTGTTTTTTCCACACGAATACAAGTGCAAAAGTTGTTTCCTGCACCAACACAAGTGCGAGAAGTGGTTTTTCAACACTAACACAAGTGCGAAAAGTGGTTTTTCAACACTAACACAAGTGCAAAAAGTGGTTTTTCAACACTAACACAAGTGCAAAAAGTGTTTTTTCCACACTAATACAAGTGCAAAAGTGGTTTCCTGCACCAACACAAGTGCGAAAAGTGGTTTT
This sequence comes from Myxine glutinosa, assembly GCF_964187855.1. NCBI lineage: Eukaryota > Metazoa > Chordata > Myxini > Myxiniformes > Myxinidae > Myxine > Myxine glutinosa. The sequence continues at coordinate 836 of NW_027616699.1, forward strand.
TCAACACTAACACAAGTGCGAAAAGTGGTTTTTCAACACTAACACAAGTGCGAAAAGTGGTTTTTCAACACTAACACAAGTGCGAAAAGTGGTTTTTCAACACTAACACAAGTGCGAAAAGTGTTTTTTCCACGCTAATACAAGTGCAAAAGTGGTTTCCTGCACCAACACAAGTGCGAAAAGTGGTTTTTCAACACGAACACAAGTGCGAAAAGTGGTTTTTCAACACTAACACAAGTGCGAAAAGTGTTTTTTCCACACTAATACAAGTGCAAAAGTGGTTTCGTGCACCAACACAAGTGCGAAAAGTGGTTTTTCAACACTAACACAAGTGCGAATAGTGGTTTTTCAACACTAACACAAGTGCGAAAAGTGGTTTTTCAACACTAACACAAGTGCGGAAAGTGTTTTTTCCACACTAATACAAGTGCAAAAGTGGTTTCCTCCACCAACACAAGTGCGAAAAGTGGTTTTTCAACACTAACACAAGTGTGAAAAGTGGTTTTTCAACACTAACACAAGTGCGAAAAGTGGTTTTTCAACACTAACACAAGTGCAAAAAGTGTTTTTTCCACACTAATACAAGTGCAAAAGTGGTTTCCTGCACCAACACAAGTGCGAAAAGTGGTTTTTCAACACTAACACAAGTGCGAAAAGTGGTTTTTCAACACTAACACAAGTGCGAAAAGTGGTTTTTCAACACTAACACAAGTGCGAAAAGTGGTTTTTCAACACTAACACAAGTGCGAAAAGTGTTTTTCCCACGCTAATACAAGTGCAAAAGTGGTTTCCTGCACCAACACAAGTGCGAAAAGTGGTTTTTCAACACGAACACAAGTGCGAAAAGTGGTTTTTCAACACTAACACAAGTGCGAAAAGTGTTTTTTCCACACTAATACAAGTGCAAAAGTGGTTTCGTGCACCAACACAAGTGCGAAAAGTGGTTTTTCAACACTAACACAAGTGCGAATAGTGGTTTTTCAACACTAACACAAGTGCGAAAAGTGGTTTTTCAACACTAACACAAGTGCGGAAAGTGTTTTTTCCACACTAATACAAGTGCAAAAGTGGTTTCCTCCACCAACACAAGTGCGAAAAGTGGTTTTTCAACACTAACACAAGTGTGAAAAGTGGTTTTTCAACACTAACACAAGTGCGAAAAGTGGTTTTTTCAACACTATCACAAGTGCAAAAAGTGTTTTTTCCACACTAATACAAGTGCAAAAGTGGTTTCCTGCACCAACAAAAGTGTGAAAAGTGGTTTTTCAACACTAACACAAGTGCGAAAAGTGGTTTTTCAACACTAACACAAGTGCGAAAAGTGGTTTTTCAACACTATCACAAGTGCAAAAAGTGTTTTTTCCACACTAATACAAGTGCAAAAGTGGTTTCCTGCACCAACACAAGTGCGAAAAGTGGTTTTTCAACACTAACACAAGTGCGAAAAGTGGTTTTTCAACACTAACACAAGTGCAAAAAGTGGTTTTTCAACACTAACACAAGTGCGAAAAGTATTTTTTCCACACTAATACAAGTGCAAAAGTGGTTTCCTGCACCAACACAAGTGCAAAAAGTGGTTTTTCAACACTAACACAAGTGCAAAAAGTGGTTTTTCAACACTAACACAAGTGCGAAAAGTGGTTTTTCAACACTAACACAAGTTCGAAAAGTGTTTTTTCCACACTAATACAAGTGCAAAAGTGGTTTCCTGCACCAACACAAGTGCGAAAAGTGGTTTTTCAACACTAACACAAGTGCAAAAAGTGTTTTTTCAACACTAACACAAGTGCGAAAAGTGTTTTTTCCACACTAATACAAGTGCAAAAGTGGTTTCCTGCACCAACACAAGTGCGAAAAGTGGTTTTTCAACACTAACACAAGTGCGAAAAGTTGTTTTTCAACACTAACACAAGTGCAAAAAGTGGTTTTTCAACACTAACACAAGTGCGAAAAGTGTTTTTTCCACACTAATACAAGTGCAAAAGTGGTTTCCTGCACCAACACAAGTGCGAAAAGTGGTTTTTCAACACTAACACAAGTGCGAAAAGTGGTTTTTCAACACTAACACAAGTGCGAAAAGTGGTTTTTCAACACTAACACAAGTGCGAAAAGTGGTTTTTCAACACTAACACAAGTGCAAAAAGTGGTTTTTCCACACTAATACAAGTGCAAAAGTGGTTTCCTGCACCAACACAAGTGTGAAAAGTAGTTTTTCAACACTAACACAAGTGCGAAAAGTGGTTTTTCAACACTAACACAAGTGCGAAAAGTGTTTTTTCCACACTAATACAAGTGCAAAAGTGGAAGTGCAAAAGTGGTTTCCTGCACCAACACAAGTGCGAAAAGTGGTTTTTCAACACTAACACAAGTGCGAAAAGTGGTTTTTCAACACTAACACAAGTGCGAAAAGTGTTTTTTCCACACTAATACAAGTGCAAAAGTGGTTTCCTGCACCAACACAAGTGCGAAAAGTGGTTTTTCAACACTAACACAAGTGCGAAAAGTGGTTTTTCAACACTAACACAAGTGCAAAAAGTGGTTTTTCAACACTAACACAAGTGCAAAAAGTGGTTTTTCCACACTAATACAAGTGCAAAAGTGGTTTCCTGCACCAACACAAGTGTGAAAAGTAGTTTTTCAACACTAACACAAGTGCGAAAAGTGGTTTTTCAACACTAACACAAGTGCGAAAAGTGTTTTTTCCACACTAATACAAGTGCAAAAGTGGTTTCCTGCACCAACACAAATGCGAAAAGTGGTTTTTCAACACTAACACAAGTGCGAAAAGTGGTTTTTCAACACTAACACAAGTGCGAAAAGTGTTTTTTCCACACTAATACAAGTGCAAAAGTGGTTTCCTGCACCAACACAAGTGCGAAAAGTGGTTTTTCAACACTAACACAAGTGCGAAAAGTGGTTTTTCAACACTAACACAAGTGCAAAAAGTGGTTTTTCAACACTAACACAAGTGCGGAAAGTGTTTTTTCCACACTAATACAAGTGCAAAAGTGGTTTCCTGCAACAACACAAGTGCGAAAAGTGGTTTTTCAGCACTAACAGAAGTGCGAAAAGTGGTTTTTCAACACAAACACAAGTTCGAAAAGTGTTTTTTCCACACTAATACAAGTGCAAAAGTGGTTTCCTGCACTAACACAAGTGCGAAAAGTGGTTTTTCAACACTAACACAAGTGCGAAAAGTGGTTTTTCAACACTAACACAAGTGCGAAAAGTGGTTTTTCAACACTAACAAACGTTCGAAAAGTGTTTTTTCAACACTAATACAAGTGCAAAAGTGGTTTCCTGCACCAACACAAGTGTGAAAAGTGGTTTTTCAACACTAACACAAGTGCGAAAAGTGGTTTTTCAACACTAACACAAGTGCGAAAAGTGGTTTTTCAACACTATCACAAGTGCAAAAAGTGTTTTTTCCACACGAATACAAGTGCAAAAGTTGTTTCCTGCACCAACACAAGTGCGAGAAGTGGTTTTTCAACACTAACACAAGTGCGAAAAGTGGTTTTTCAACGACTAACACAAGTGCAAAAAGTGGTTTTTCAACACTAACACAAGTGCAAAAAGTGTTTTTTCCACACTAATACAAGTGCAAAAGTGGTTTCCTGCACCAACACAAGTGCGAAAAGTGGTTTTTCAACACTAACACAAGTGCGAAAAGTGGTTTTTCAACACTAACACAAGTGCGAAAAGTGGTTTTTCAACACTAACACAAGTGCGAAAAGTGGTTTTTCAACACTAACACAAGTGCGAAAAGTGTTTTTTCCACGCTAATACAAGTGCAAAAGTGGTTTCCTGCACCAACACAAGTGCGAAAAGTGGTTTTTCAACACGAACACAAGTGCGAAAAGTGGTTTTTCAACACTAACACAAGTGCGAAAAGTGTTTTTTCCACACTAATACAAGTGCAATAGTGGTTTCGTGCACCAACACAAGTGCGAAAAGTGGTTTTTCAACACTAACACAAGTGCGAATAGTGGTTTTTCAACACTAACACAAGTGCGAAAAGTGGTTTTTCAACACTAACACAAGTGCGGAAAGTGTTTTTTCCACACTAATACAAGTGCAAAAGTGGTTTCCTCCACCAACACAAGTGCGAAAAGTGGTTTTTCAACACTAACACAAGTGTGAAAAGTGGTTTTTCAACACTAACACAAGTGCGAAAAGTGGTTTTTCAACACCATCACAAGTGCAAAAAGTGTTTTTTCCACACTAATACAAGTGCAAAAGTGGTTTCCTGCACCAACAAAAGTGTGAAAAGTGGTTTTTCAACACTAACACAAGTGCGAAAAGTGGTTTTTCAACACTAACACAAGTGCAAAAAGTGGTTTTTCAACACTAACACAAGTGCGGAAAGTGTTTTTTCCACACTAATACAAGTGCAAAAGTGGTTTCCTGCAACAACACAAGTGCGAAAAGTGGTTTTCAGCACTAACAGGAGTGCGAAAAGTGGTTTTTCAACACTTACACAAGTTCGAAAAGTGTTTTTTCCACACTAATACAAGTGCAAAAGTGGTTTCCTGCACCAACACAAGTGCGAAAAGTGGTTTTTCAACACTAACACAAGTGCGAAAAGTGGTTTTTCAACACTAACACAAGTGCGAAAAGTGGTTTTTCAACACTAACACAAGTTCGAAAAGTGTTTTTTCCACACTAATACAAGTGCAAAAGTGGTTTCCTGCACCAACACAAGTGCGAAAAGTGGTTTTTCAACACTAACACAAGTGCAAAAAGTGGTTTTTCAACACTAACACAAGTGCGAAAAGTGTTTTTTCCACACTAATACAAGTGCAAAAGTGGTTTCCTGCACCAACACAAGTGCGAAAAGTGGTTTTTCAACACTAACACAAGTGCGAAAAGTGGTTTTTCAACACTATCACAAGTGCAAAAAGTGGTTTTTCAACACTAACACAAGTGCGAAAAGTGTTTTTCCACACTAATACAAGTGCAAAAGTGGTTTCCTGCACCAACACAAGTGCGAAAAGTGGTTTTTCAACACTAACACAAGTGCGAAAAGTGGTTTTTCAACACTAACACAAGTGCGAAAAGTGGTTTTTCAACACTAACACAAGTGCGAAAAGTGGTTTTTCAACACTAACACAAGTGCAAAAAGTGGTTTTTCCACACTAATACAAGTGCAAAAGTGGTTTCCTGCACCAACACAAGTGTGAAAAGTAGTTTTTCAACACTAACACAAGTGCGAAAAGTGGTTTTTCAACACTAACACAAGTGCGAAAAGTGTTTTTTCCACACTAATACAAGTGCAAAAGTGGTTTCCTGCACCAACACAAGTGCGAAAAGTGGTTTTTCAACACTAACACAAGTGCGAAAAGTGGTTTTTCAACACTAACACAAGTGCGAAAAGTGTTTTTTCCACACTAATACAAGTGCAAAAGTGGTTTCCTGCACCAACACAAGTGCGAAAAGTGGTTTTTCAACACTAACACAAGTGCGAAAAGTGGTTTTTCAACACTAACACAAGTGCAAAAAGTGGTTTTTCAACACTAACACAAGTGCGGAAAGTGTTTTTTCCACACTAATACAAGTGCAAAAGTGGTTTCCTGCAACAACACAAGTGCGAAAAGTGGTTTTTCAGCACTAACAGAAGTGCGAAAAGTGGTTTTTCAACACAAACACAAGTTCGAAAAGTGTTTTTTCCACACTAATACAAGTGCAAAAGTGGTTTCCTGCACCAACACAAGTGCGAAAAGTGGTTTTTCAACACTAACACAAGTGCGAAAAGTGGTTTTTCAACACTAACACAAGTGCGAAAAGTGGTTTTTCAACACTAACAAACGTTCGAAAAGTGTTTTTTCAACACTAATACAAGTGCAAAAGTGGTTTCCTGCACCAACACAAGTGTGAAAAGTGGTTTTTCAACACTAACACAAGTGCGAAAAGTGGTTTTTCAACACTAACACAAGTGCGAAAAGTGGTTTTTCAACACTATCACAAGTGCAAAAAGTGTTTTTTCCACACGAATACAAGTGCAAAAGTTGTTTCCTGCACCAACACAAGTGCGAGAAGTGGTTTTTCAACACTAACACAAGTGCGAAAAGTGGTTTTTCAACACTAACACAAGTGCAAAAAGTGGTTTTTCAACACTAACACAAGTGCAAAAAGTGTTTTTTCCACACTAATACAAGTGCAAAAGTGGTTTCCTGCACCAACACAAGTGCGAAAAGTGGTTTTTCAACACTAACACAAGTGCGAAAAGTGGTTTTTCAACACTAACACAAGTGCGAAAAGTGGTTTTTCAACACTAACACAAGTGCGAAAAGTGGTTTTTCAACACTAACACAAGTGCGAAAAGTGTTTTTTCCACGCTAATACAAGTGCAAAAGTGGTTTCCTGCACCAACACAAGTGCGAAAAGTGGTTTTTCAACACGAACACAAGTGCGAAAAGTGGTTTTTCAACACTAACACAAGTGCGAAAAGTGTTTTTTCCACACTAATACAAGTGCAAAAGTGGTTTCGTGCACCAACACAAGTGCGAAAAGTGGTTTTTCAACACTAACACAAGTGCGAATAGTGGTTTTTCAACACTAACACAAGTGCGAAAAGTGGTTTTTCAACACTAACACAAGTGCGGAAAGTGTTTTTTCCACACTAATACAAGTGCAAAAGTGGTTTCCTCCACCAACACAAGTGCGAAAAGTGGTTTTTCAACACTAACACAAGTGTGAAAAGTGGTTTTTCAACACTAACACAAGTGCGAAAAGTGGTTTTTCAACACTATCACAAGTGCAAAAAGTGTTTTTTCCACACTAATACAAGTGCAAAAGTGGTTTCCTGCACCAACAAAAGTGTGAAAAGTGGTTTTTCAACACTAACACAAGTGCGAAAAGTGGTTTTTCAACACTAACACAAGTGCAAAAAGTGGTTTTTCAACACTAACACAAGTGCGGAAAGTGTTTTTTCCACACTAATACAAGTGCAAAAGTGGTTTCCTGCAACAACACAAGTGCGAAAAGTGGTTTTCAGCACTAACAGGAGTGCGAAAAGTGGTTTTTCAACACTTACACAAGTTCGAAAAGTGTTTTTTCCACACTAATACAAGTGCAAAAGTGGTTTCCTGCACCAACACAAGTGCGAAAAGTGGTTTTTCAACACTAACACAAGTGCAAAAAGTGGTTTTTCAACACTAACACAAGTGCGAAAAGTGTTTTTTCCACACTAATACAAGTGCAAAAGTGGTTTCCTGCACCAACACAAGTGCGAAAAGTGGTTTTTCAACACTAACACAGGTGCGAAAAGTGGTTTTTCAACACTATCACAAGTGCAAAAAGTGGTTTTTCAACACTAACACAAGTGCGAAAAGTGTTTTTCCACACTAATACAAGTGCAAAAGTGGTTTCCTGCACCAACACAAGTGCGAAAAGTGGTTTTTCAACACTAACACAAGTGCGAAAAGTGGTTTTTCAACACTAACACAAGTGCGAAAAGTGGTTTTTCAACACTAACACAAGTGCGAAAAGTGGTTTTTCAACACTAACACAAGTGCAAAAAGTGGTTTTTCCACACTAATACAAGTGCAAAAGTGGTTTCCTGCACCAACACAAGTGTGAAAAGTAGTTTTTCAACACTAACACAAGTGCGAAAAGTGGTTTTTCAACACTAACACAAGTGCGAAAAGTGTTTTTTCCACACTAATACAAGTGCAAAAGTGGTTTCCTGCACCAACACAAGTGCGAAAAGTGGTTTTTCAACACTAACACAAGTGCAAAAAGTGGTTTTTCAACACTAACACAAGTGCAAAAAGTGGTTTTTCAACACTAACACAAGTGCGAAAAGTGTTGTTTCCACACTAATACAAGTGCAAAAGTGGTTTCCTGCACCAACACAAGTGCAAAAAGTGGTTTTTCAACACTAACACAAGTGCGAAAAGTGGTTTTCAACACTAACACAAGTGCGAAAAGTGGTTTTTCAACACTAACACAAGTGCGAAAAGTGTTTTTTCCACACTAATACAAGTGCAAAAGTGGTTTCCTGCACCAACACAAGTGCGAAAAGTGGTTTTTCAACACTAACAGAAGTGCGAAAAGTGGTTTTTCAACACTAACACAAGTGCGGAAAGTGTTTTTTCCACACTAATACAAGTGCAAAAGTGGTTTCCTACACCAACACAAGTGCGAAAAGTGGTTTTTCAACACTAACACAAGTGTGAAAAGTGGTTTTTCAACACTAACACAAGTGCGAAAAGTGGTTTTTCAACACTATCACAAGTGCAAAAAGTGTTTTTTCCACACTAATACAAGTGCAAAAGTGGTTTCCTGCACCAACAAAAGTGTGAAAAGTGGTTTTTCAACACTAACACAAGTGCGAAAAGTGGTTTTTCAACACTAACACAAGTGCAAAAAGTGGTTTTTCAACACCATCACAAGTGCAAAAAGTGTTTTTTCCACACTAATACAAGTGCAAAAGTGGTTTCCTGCACCAACACAAGTGCGAAAAGTGGTTTTTCAACACTAACACAAGTGCGAAAAGTGGTTTTTCAACACTAACACAAGTGCAAAAAGTGGTTTTTCAACAATAACACAAGTGCGAAAAGTGTTTTTTCCACACTAATACAAGTGCAAAAGTGGTTTCCTGCACCAACACAAGTGCGAAAAGTGGTTTTTCAACACTAACAGAAGTGCGAAAAGTGGTTTTTCAACACTAACACATGTGCGAAAAGTGGTTTTTCAACACTAACACAAGTGCGAAAAGTGTTTTTTCCACACTAATACAAGTGCAAAAGTGGTTTCCTGCACCAACATAAGTGCAAAAAGTGGTTTTTCAACATTAACACAAGTGCGAAAAGTGGTTTTCAACACTAACACAAGTGCGAAAAGTGGTTTTTCAACACTAACACAAGTGCGAAAAGTGTTTTTTCCACACTAATACAAGTGCAAAAGTGGTTTCCTGCACCAACACAAGTGCGAAAAGTGGTTTTTCAACACTAACAGAAGTGCGAAAAGTGGTTTTTTCAACACTAACACATGTGCGAAAAGTGGTTTTTCAACACTAACACAAGTGCGAAAAGTGTTTTTTCCACACTAATACAAGTGCAAAAGTGGTTTCCTGCACCAACACAAGTGCGAAAAGTGGTTTTTCAACACTATCACAAATGCAAAAAGTGTTTTTTCCACACTAATACAAGTGCAAAAGTGGTTTCCTGCACCAACACAAGTGCGAAAAGTGGTTTTTCAACACTAACACAAGTGCGAAAAGTAGTTTTTCAACACTAACACAAGTGCAAAAAGTGGTTTTTCAACACTAACGCAAGTGCGAAAAGTGGTTTTTCAACACTAACACAAGTGCGAAAAGTGGTTTTTCAACACTAACACAAGTGCGAAAAGTAGTTTTTCAACACTAACACAAGTGCGAAAAGTGTTTTTTCAACACTAACACAAGTGCGAAAAGTGGTTTTTCAACACTAACACAAGTGCGAAAAGTGGTTTTTCAACACTAACACAAGTGTCAAAAGTGGTTTTTCAACACTAACACAAGTGCAAAAAGTGGTTTTTCAACACTAACACAAGTGCGAAAAGTGTTTTTTCCACACTAATACAAGTGCAAAAGTGGTTTCCTGCACCAACACAAGTGCAAAAAGTGGTTTTTCAACACTAACACAAGTGTGAAAAGTGGTTTTCAACACTAACACAAGTGCGAAAAGTGGTTTTTCAACACTAACACAAGTGCGAAAAGTGTTTTTTCCACACTAATACAAGTGCAAAAGTGGTTTCCTGCACCAACAAAAGTGCGAAAAGTGGTTTTTCAACACTAACAGAAGTGCGAAAAGTGGTTTTTCAACATTAACACATGTGCAAAAAGTGGTTTTTCAACACTAACACAAGTGCGAAAAGTGTTTTTTCCACAGTAATACAAGTGCAAAAGTGGTTTCCTGCACCAACACAAGTGCGAAAAGTGGTTTTTCAACACTAACACAAGTGCGAAATGTGGTTTTTCAACACTAACACAAGTGCGAAAAGTGGTTTTTCAACACTATCACAAGTGCGAAAAGTGTTTTTTCCACACTAATACAAGTGCAAAAGTGGTTTCCTGCACCAACACAAGTGCGAAAAGTGGTTTTTCAACACTAACACAAGTGCGAAAAGTGGTTTTTCAACACTAACACAAGTTCGAAAAGTGTTTTTTCCACACTAATACAAGTGCAAATGTGGTTTCCTGCACCAACACAAGTGCGAAAAGTGGTTTTTCAACACTAACACAAGTGCGAAAAGTGGTTTTTCAACACTAACACAAGTGCGAAAAGTGGTTTTTCAACACTAACACAAGTTCGAAAAGTGTTTTTCAACACTAATATAAGTGCAAAAGTGGTTTCCTGCACCAACACAAGTGCGAAAAGTGGTTTTTCAACACTAACACAAGTGCGAAAAGTGGTTTTTCTACACTAACACAAGTGCGAAAAGTGGTTTTTCAACACTATCACAAGTGCAAAAAGTGTTTTTTCCACACTAATACAAGTGCAAAAGTGGTTTCCTGCACCAACACAAGTGTGAAAAGTGGTTTTTCAACACTAACACAAGTGCGAAAAGTGGTTTTTCAACACTAACACAAGTGCGAAAAGTGGTTTTTCAACACTATCACAAGTGCAAAAAGTGTTTTTTCCACACGAATACAAGTGCAAAAGTGGTTTCCTGCACCAACACAAGTGCGAAAAGTGGTTTTTCAACACTAACACAAGTGCAAAAAGTGGTTTTTCAACACTAACACAAGTGCGAAAAGTGTTTTTTCCACACTAATACAAGTGCAAAAGTGGTTTCCTGCACCAACACAAGTGCGAAAAGTGGTTTTTCAACACTAACACAAGTGCGAAAAGTGGTTTTTCAACACTAACACAAGTGCAAAAAGTGGTTTTTCAACACTAACACAAGTGCGAAAAGTGTTTTTTCCACACTAATACAAGTGCAAAAGTGGTTTCCTGCACCAACACAAGTGCGAAAAGTGGTTTTTCAACACCAACACAAGTGCGAAAAGTGATTTTTCAACACTAACACAAGTGCGAAAAGTGGTTTTTCAACACTAACACAACTGCGAAAAGTGTTTTTTCCACACTAATACAAGTGCAAAAGTGGTTTCCTGCACCAACACAAGTGCGAAAAGTTGTTTTTCAACACTAACACAAGTGCGAAAAGTGGTTTTTCAACACTAACACAAGTGCGAAAAGTGGTTTTTCAACACTAACACAAGTGCGAAAAGTGGTTTTTCAACACTAACACAAGTGCGAAAAGTGGTTTTTCAACACTATCACAAGTGCAAAAAGTGTTTTTTCCACACGAATACAAGTGCAAAAGTGGTTTCCTGCACCAACACAAGTGCGAAAAGTGGTTTTTCAACACTAACACAAGTGCAAAAAGTGGTTTTTCAACACTAACACAAGTGCAAAAAGTGGTTTTTCAACACTAACACAAGTGCGAAAAGTGTTTTTTCAACACTAACACAAGTGCGAAAAGTGGTTTTTCAACACTAACACAAGTGCAAAAAGTGGTTTTTCCACACTAATACAAGTGCAAAAGTGGTTTCCTGCACCAACACAAGTGTGAAAAGTAGTTTTTCAACACTAACACAAGTGCGAAAAGTGGTTTTTCAACACTAACACAAGTGCGAAAAGTGTTTTTTCCACACTAATACAAGTGCAAAAGTGGTTTCCTGCACCAGCACAAGTGCGAAAAGTGGTTTTTCAACACTAACACAAGTGCGAAAAGTGGTTTTTCAACACTAACATAAGTGCGAAAAGTGTTTTTTCCACACTAATACAAGTGCAAAAGTGGTTTCCTGCACCAACACAAGTGCGAAAAGTGGTTTTTCAACACTAACACAAGTGCGAAAAGTGGTTTTTCAACACTAACACAAGTGCAAAAAGTGGTTTTTCAACACTAACACAAGTGCGGACAGTGTTTTTTCCACACTAATACAAGTGCAAAAGTGGTTTCCTGCAACAACACAAGTGCGAAAAGTGGTTTTTCAGCACTAACAGAAGTGCGAAAAGTGGTTTTTCAACACTAACACAAGTTCGAAAAGTGTTTTTTCCACACTAATACAAGTGCAAAAGTGGTTTCCTGCACCAACACAAGTGCGAAAAGTGGTTTTTCAACACTAACACAAGTGCGAAAAGTGGTTTTTCAACACTAACACAAGTGCGAAAAGTGGTTTTTCAACACTAACACAAGTTCGAAAAGTGTTTTTTCCACACTAATACAAGTGCAAAAGTGGTTTCCTGCACCAACACAAGTGCGAAAAGTGGTTTTTCAACACTAACACAAGTGCAAAAAGTGGTTTTTCAACACTAACACAAGTGCGAAAAGTGTTTTTTCCACACTAATACAAGTGCAAAAGTGGTTTCCTGCACCAACACAAGTGCGAAAAGTGGTTTTTCAACACTAACACAAGTGCGAAAAGTGGTTTTTCAACACTAACACAAGTGCAAAAAGTGGTTTTTCAACACTAACACAAGTGCGAAAAGTGTTTTTTCCACACTAATACAAGTGCAAAAGTGGTTTCCTGCACCAACACAAGTGCGAAAAGTGGTTTTTCAACACTAACACAAGTGCGAAAAGTGGTTTTTCAACACTAACACAAGTGCGAAAAGTGGTTTTTCAACACTAACACAAGTGCGAAAAGTGGTTTTTCAACACTAACACAAGTGCAAAAAGTGGTTTTTTCCACACTAATACAAGTGCAAAAGTGGTTTCCTGCACCAACACAAGTGTGAAAAGTAGTTTTTCAACACTAACACAAGTGCGAAAAGTGGTTTTTCAACACTAACACAAGTGCGAAAAGTGTTTTTTCCACACTAATACAAGTGCAAAAGTGGTTTCCTGCACCAACACAAGTGCGAAAAGTGGTTTTTCAACACTAACACAAGTGTGAAAAGTGGTTTTTCAACACTAACACAAGTGCGAAAAGTGTTTTTTCCACACTAATACAAGTGCAAAAGTGGTTTCCTGCACCAACACAAGTGCGAAAAGTGGTTTTTCAACACTAACACAAGTGCGAAAAGTGGTTTTTCAACACTAACACAAGTGCAAAAAGTGGTTTTTCAACACTAACACAAGTGCGGAAAGTGTTTTTTCCACACTAATACAAGTGCAAAAGTGGTTTCCTGCAACAACACAAGTGCGAAAAGTGGTTTTTCAGCACTAACAGAAGTGCGAAAAGTGGTTTTTCAACACAAACACAAGTTCGAAAAGTGTTTTTTCCACACTAATACAAGTGCAAAAGTGGTTTCCTGCACCAACACAAGTGCGAAAAGTGGTTTTTCAACACTAACACAAGTGCGAAAAGTGGTTTTTCAACACTAACACAAGTGCGAAAAGTGGTTTTTCAACACTAACAAACGTTCGAAAAGTGTTTTTTCAACACTAATACAAGTGCAAAAGTGGTTTCCTGCACCAACACAAGTGCGAAAAGTGGTTTTTCAACACTAACACAAGTGCGAAAAGTGGTTTTTCAACACTAACACAAGTGCGAAAAGTGGTTTTTCAACACTATCACAAGTGCAAAAAGTGTTTTTTCCACACTAATACAAGTGCAAAAGTGGTTTCCTGCACCAACACAAGTGTGAAAAGTGGTTTTTCAACACTAACACAAGTGCGAAAAGTGGTTTTTCAACACTAACACAAGTGCGAAAAGTGGTTTTTCAACACTATCACAAGTGCAAAAAGTGTTTTTTCCACACGAATACAAGTGCAAAAGTTGTTTCCTGCACCAACACAAGTGCGAGAAGTGGTTTTTCAACACTAACACAAGTGCGAAAAGTGGTTTTTCAACACTAACACAAGTGCAAAAGGTGGTTTTTCAACACTAACACAAGTGCAAAAAGTGTTTTTTCCACACTAATACAAGTGCAAAAGTGGTTTCCTGCACCAACACAAGTGCGAAAAGTGGTTTTTCAACACTAACACAAGTGCGAAAAGTGGTTTTTCAACACTAACACAAGTGCGAAAAGTGGTTTTTCAACACTAACACAAGTGCGAAAAGTGGTTTTTCAACACTAACACAAGTGCGAAAAGTGTTTTTTCCACGCTAATACAAGTGCAAAAGTGGTTTCCTGCACCAACACAAGTGCGAAAAGTGGTTTTTCAACACGAACACAAGTGCGAAAAGTGGTTTTTCAACACTAACACAAGTGCGAAAAGTGTTTTTTCCACACTAATACAAGTGCAAAAGTGGTTTCGTGCACCAACACAAGTGCGAAAAGTGGTTTTTCAACACTAACACAAGTGCGAATAGTGGTTTTTCAACACTAACACAAGTGCGAAAAGTGGTTTTTCAACACTATCACAAGTGCGGAAAGTGTTTTTTCCACACTAATACAAGTGCAAAAGTGGTTTCCTGCACCAACAAAAGTGTGAAAAGTGGTTTTTCAACACTAACACAAGTGCGAAAAGTGGTTTTTCAACACTAACACAAGTGCGAAAAGTGGTTTTTCAACACTATCACAAGTGCAAAAAGTGTTTTTTCCACACTAATACAAGTGCAAAAGTGGTTTCCTGCACCAACACAAGTGCGAAAAGTGGTTTTTCAACACTAACACAAGTGCGAAAAGTGGTTTTTCAACACTAACACAAGTGCAAAAAGTGGTTTTTCAACACTAACACAAGTGCGAAAAGTATTTTTTCCACACTAATACAAGTGCAAAAGTGGTTTCCTGCACCAACACAAGTGCAAAAAGTGGTTTTTCAACACTAACACAAGTGCAAAAAGTGGTTTTTCAACACTAACACAAGTGCGAAAAGTGGTTTTTCAACACTAACACAAGTTCGAAAAGTGTTTTTTCCACACTAATACAAGTGCAAAAGTGGTTTCCTGCACCAACACAAGTGCGAAAAGTGGTTTTTCAACACTAACACAAGTGCAAAAAGTGTTTTTTCAACACTAACACAAGTGCGAAAAGTGTTTTTTCCACACTAATACAAGTGCAAAAGTGGTTTCCTGCACCAACACAAGTGCGAAAAGTGGTTTTTCAACACTAACACAAGTGCGAAAAGTGGTTTTTCAACACTAACACAAGTGCAAAAAGTGGTTTTTCAACACTAACACAAGTGCGAAAAGTGTTTTTTCCACACTAATACAAGTGCAAAAGTGGTTTCCTGCACCAACACAAGTGCGAAAAGTGGTTTTTCAACACTAACACAAGTGCGAAAAGTGGTTTTTCAACACTAACACAAGTGCGAAAAGTGGTTTTTCAACACTAACACAAGTGCGAAAAGTGGTTTTTCAACACTAACACAAGTGCAAAAAGTGGTTTTTCCACACTAATACAAGTGCAAAAGTGGTTTCCTGCACCAACACAAGTGTGAAAAGTAGTTTTTCAACACTAACACAAGTGCGAAAAGTGGTTTTTCAACACTAACACAAGTGCGAAAAGTGTTTTTTCCACACTAATACAAGTGCAAAAGTGGTTTCCTGCACCAACACAAGTGCGAAAAGTGGTTTTTCAACACTAACACAAGTGCGAAAAGTGGTTTTTCAACACTAACACAAGTGCGAAAAGTGTTTTTTCCACACTAATACAAGTGCAAAAGTGGTTTCCTGCACCAACACAAGTGCGAAAAGTGGTTTTTCAACACTAACACAAGTGCGAAAAGTGGTTTTTCAACACTAACACAAGTGCAAAAAGTGGTTTTTCAACACTAACACAAGTGCGAAAAGTGTTTTTTCCACACTAATACAAGTGCAAAAGTGGTTTCCTGCACCAACACAAGTGCGAAAAGTGGTTTTTCAACACTAACACAAGTGCGAAAAGTGGTTTTTCAACACTAACACAAGTGCAAAAAGTGGTTTTTCAACACTAACACAAGTGCGAAAAGTGTTTTTTCCACACTAATACAAGTGCAAAAGTGGTTTCCTGCACCAACACAAGTGCGAAAAGTGGTTTTTCAACACCAACACAAGTGCGAAAAGTGATTTTTCAACACTAACACAAGTGCGAAAAGTGGTTTTTCAACACTAACACAAGTGCGAAAAGTGTTTTTTCCACACTAATACAAGTGCAAAAGTGGTTTCCTGCACCAACACAAGTGCGAAAAGTTGTTTTTCAACACTAACACAAGTGCGAAAAGTGGTTTTTCAACACTAACACAAGTGCGAAAAGTGGTTTTTCAACACTAACACAAGTGCGAAAAGTGGTTTTTCAACACTAACACAAGTGCGAAAAGTGGTTTTTCAACACTATCACAAGTGCAAAAAGTGTTTTTTCCACACGAATACAAGTGCAAAAGTGGTTTCCTGCACCAACACAAGTGCGAAAAGTGGTTTTTCAACACTAACACAAGTGCAAAAAGTGGTTTTTCAACACTAACACAAGTGCAAAAAGTGGTTTTTCAACACTAACACAAGTGCGAAAAGTGTTTTTTCAACACTAACACAAGTGCGAAAAGTGGTTTTTCAACACTAACACAAGTGCAAAAAGTGGTTTTTCCACACTAATACAAGTGCAAAAGTGGTTTCCTGCACCAACACAAGTGTGAAAAGTAGTTTTTCAACACTAACACAAGTGCGAAAAGTGGTTTTTCAACACTAACACAAGTGCGAAAAGTGTTTTTTCCACACTAATACAAGTGCAAAAGTGGTTTCCTGCACCAGCACAAGTGCGAAAAGTGGTTTTTCAACACTAACACAAGTGCGAAAAGTGGTTTTTCAACACTAACATAAGTGCGAAAAGTGTTTTTTCCACACTAATACAAGTGCAAAAGTGGTTTCCTGCACCAACACAAGTGCGAAAAGTGGTTTTTCAACACTAACACAAGTGCGAAAAGTGGTTTTTCAACACTAACACAAGTGCAAAAAGTGGTTTTTCAACACTAACACAAGTGCGGACAGTGTTTTTTCCACACTAATACAAGTGCAAAAGTGGTTTCCTGCAACAACACAAGTGCGAAAAGTGGTTTTTCAGCACTAACAGAAGTGCGAAAAGTGGTTTTTCAACACTAACACAAGTTCGAAAAGTGTTTTTTCCACACTAATACAAGTGCAAAAGTGGTTTCCTGCACCAACACAAGTGCGAAAAGTGGTTTTTCAACACTAACACAAGTGCGAAAAGTGGTTTTTCAACACTAACACAAGTGCGAAAAGTGGTTTTTCAACACTAACACAAGTTCGAAAAGTGTTTTTTCCACACTAATACAAGTGCAAAAGTGGTTTCCTGCACCAACACAAGTGCGAAAAGTGGTTTTTCAACACTAACACAAGTGCAAAAAGTGGTTTTTCAACACTAACACAAGTGCGAAAAGTGTTTTTTCCACACTAATACAAGTGCAAAAGTGGTTTCCTGCACCAACACAAGTGCGAAAAGTGGTTTTTCAACACTAACACAAGTGCGAAAAGTGGTTTTTCAACACTAACACAAGTGCAAAAAGTGGTTTTTCAACACTAACACAAGTGCGAAAAGTGTTTTTTCCACACTAATACAAGTGCAAAAGTGGTTTCCTGCACCAACACAAGTGCGAAAAGTGGTTTTTCAACACTAACACAAGTGCGAAAAGTGGTTTTTCAACACTAACACAAGTGCGAAAAGTGGTTTTTCAACACTAACACAAGTGCGAAAAGTGGTTTTTCAACACTAACACAAGTGCAAAAAGTGGTTTTTTCCACACTAATACAAGTGCAAAAGTGGTTTCCTGCACCAACACAAGTGTGAAAAGTAGTTTTTCAACACTAACACAAGTGCGAAAAGTGGTTTTTCAACACTAACACAAGTGCGAAAAGTGTTTTTTCCACACTAATACAAGTGCAAAAGTGGTTTCCTGCACCAACACAAGTGCGAAAAGTGGTTTTTCAACACTAACACAAGTGCGAAAAGTGGTTTTTCAACACTAACACAAGTGCGAAAAGTGTTTTTTCCACACTAATACAAGTGCAAAAGTGGTTTCCTGCACCAACACAAGTGCGAAAAGTGGTTTTTCAACACTAACACAAGTGCGAAAAGTGGTTTTTCAACACTAACACAAGTGCAAAAAGTGGTTTTTCAACACTAACACAAGTGCGGAAAGTGTTTTTTCCACACTAATACAAGTGCAAAAGTGGTTTCCTGCAACAACACAAGTGCGAAAAGTGGTTTTTCAGCACTAACAGAAGTGCGAAAAGTGGTTTTTCAACACAAACACAAGTTCGAAAAGTGTTTTTTCCACACTAATACAAGTGCAAAAGTGGTTTCCTGCACCAACACAAGTGCGAAAAGTGGTTTTTCAAACACTAACACAAGTGCGAAAAGTGGTTTTCAACACTAACACAAGTGCGAAAAGTGGTTTTTCAACACTAACAAACGTTCGAAAAGTGTTTTTTCAACACTAATACAAGTGCAAAAGTGGTTTCCTGCACCAACACAAGTGCGAAAAGTGGTTTTTCAACACTAACACAAGTGCGAAAAGTGGTTTTTCAACACTAACACAAGTGCGAAAAGTGGTTTTTCAACACTATCACAAGTGCAAAAAGTGTTTTTTCCACACTAATACAAGTGCAAAAGTGGTTTCCTGCACCAACACAAGTGTGAAAAGTGGTTTTTCAACACTAACACAAGTGCGAAAAGTGGTTTTTCAACACTAACACAAGTGCGAAAAGTGGTTTTTCAACACTATCACAAGTGCAAAAAGTGTTTTTTCCACACGAATACAAGTGCAAAAGTTGTTTCCTGCACAAACACAAGTGCGAGAAGTGGTTTTTCAACACTAACACAAGTGCGAAAAGTGGTTTTTCAACACTAACACAAGTGCAAAAAGTGGTTTTTCAACACTAACACAAGTGCAAAAAGTGTTTTTTCCACACTAATACAAGTGCAAAAGTGGTTTCCTGCACCAACACAAGTGCGAAAAGTGGTTTTTCAACACTAACACAAGTGCGAAAAGTGGTTTTTCAACACTAACACAAGTGCGAAAAGTGGTTTTTCAACACTAACACAAGTGCGAAAAGTGGTTTTTCAACACTAACACAAGTGCGAAAAGTGTTTTTTCCACGCTAATACAAGTGCAAAAGTGGTTTCCTGCACCAACACAAGTGCGAAAAGTGGTTTTTCAACACGAACACAAGTGCGAAAAGTGGTTTTTCAACACTAACACAAGTGCGAAAAGTGTTTTTTCCACACTAATACAAGTGCAAAAGTGGTTTCGTGCACCAACACAAGTGCGAAAAGTGGTTTTTCAACACTAACACAAGTGCGAATAGTGGTTTTTCAACACTAACACAAGTGCGAAAAGTGGTTTTTCAACACTATCACAAGTGCGGAAAGTGTTTTTTCCACACTAATACAAGTGCAAAAGTGGTTTCCTGCACCAACAAAAGTGTGAAAAGTGGTTTTTCAACACTAACACAAGTGCGAAAAGTGGTTTTTCAACACTAACACAAGTGCGAAAAGTGGTTTTTCAACACTATCACAAGTGCAAAAAGTGTTTTTTCCACACTAATACAAGTGCAAAAGTGGTTTCCTGCACCAACACAAGTGCGAAAAGTGGTTTTTCAACACTAACACAAGTGCGAAAAGTGGTTTTTCAACACTAACACAAGTGCAAAAAGTGGTTTTTCAACACTAACACAAGTGCGAAAAGTATTTTTTCCACACTAATACAAGTGCAAAAGTGGTTTCCTGCACCAACACAAGTGCAAAAAGTGGTTTTTCAACACTAACACAAGTGCAAAAAGTGGTTTTTCAACACTAACACAAGTGCGAAAAGTGGTTTTTCAACACTAACACAAGTTCGAAAAGTGTTTTTTCCACACTAATACAAGTGCAAAAGTGGTTTCCTGCACCAACACAAGTGCGAAAAGTGGTTTTTCAACACTAACACAAGTGCAAAAAGTGTTTTTTCAACACTAACACAAGTGCGAAAAGTGTTTTTTCCACACTAATACAAGTGCAAAAGTGGTTTCCTGCACCAACACAAGTGCGAAAAGTGGTTTTTCAACACTAACACAAGTGCGAAAAGTGGTTTTTCAACACTAACACAAGTGCAAAAAGTGGTTTTTCAACACTAACACAAGTGCGAAAAGTGTTTTTTCCACACTAATACAAGTGCAAAAGTGGTTTCCTGCACCAACACAAGTGCGAAAAGTGGTTTTTCAACACTAACACAAGTGCGAAAAGTGTTTTTTCAACACTAACACAAGTGCGAAAAGTGGTTTTTCAACACTAACACAAGTGCGAAAAGTGGTTTTTCAACACTAACACAAGTGCGAAAAGTGTTTTTTCCACACTAATACAAGTGCAAAAGTGGTTTCCTGCACCAACACAAGTGCGAAAAGTGGTTTTTCAACACTAACACAAGTGCGAAAAGTGGTTTTTCAACACTAACACAAGTGCGAAAAGTGTTTTTTCCACACTAATACAAGTGCAAAAGTGGTTTCCTGCACCAACACAAGTGCGAAAAGTGGTTTTTCAACACTAACACAAGTGCGAAAAGTGGTTTTTCAACACTAGCACAAGTGCAAAAAGTGGTTTTTCAACACTAACACAAGTGCGGAAAGTGTTTTTTCCACACTAATACAAGTGCAAAAGTGGTTTCCTGCAACAACACAAGTGCGAAAAGTGGTTTTTCAGCTCTAACAGAAGTGCGAAAAGTGGTTTTTCAACACAAACACAAGTTCGAAAAGTGTTTTTTCCACACTAATACAAGTGCAAAAGTGGTTTCCTGCACCAACACAAGTGCGAAAAGTGGTTTTTCAACACTAACACAAGTGCGAAAAGTGGTTTTTCAACACTAACACAAGTGCGAAAAGTGGTTTTTCAACACTAACAAACGTTCGAAAAGTGTTTTTTCAACACTAATACAAGTGCAAAAGTGGTTTCCTGCACCAACACAAGTGCGAAAAGTGGTTTTTCAACACAAACACAAGTGCGGAAAGTGTTTTTTCCACACTAATACAAGTGCAAAAGTGGTTTCCTGCAACAACACAAGTGCGAAAAGTGGTTTTTCAGCACTAACAGAAGTGCGAAAAGTGGTTTTTCAACACAAACACAAGTTCGAAAAGTGTTTTTTCCACACTAATACAAGTGCAAAAGTGGTTTCCTGCACCAACACAAGTGCGAAAAGTGGTTTTTCAACACTAACACAAGTGCGAAAAGTGGTTTTTCAACACTAACACAAGTGCGAAAAGTGGTTTTTCAACACTAACAAACGTTCGAAAAGTGTTTTTTCAACACTAATACAAGTGCAAAAGTGGTTTCCTGCACCAACACAAGTGCGAAAAGTGGTTTTTCAACACTAACACAAGTGCGAAAAGTGGTTTTTCAACACTAACACAAGTGCGAAAAGTGGTTTTTCAACACTATCACAAGTGCAAAAAGTGTTTTTTCCACACTAATACAAGTGCAAAAGTGGTTTCCTGCACCAACACAAGTGTGAAAAGTGGTTTTTCAACACTAACACAAGTGCGAAAAGTGGTTTTTCAACACTAACACAAGTGCGAAAAGTGGTTTTTCAACACTATCACAAGTGCAAAAAGTGTTTTTTCCACACGAATACAAGTGCAAAAGTTGTTTCCTGCACCAACACAAGTGCGAGAAGTGGTTTTTCAACACTAACACAAGTGCGAAAAGTGGTTTTTCAACACTAACACAAGTGCAAAAAGTGGTTTTTCAACACTAACACAAGTGCAAAAAGTGTTTTTTCCACACTAATACAAGTGCAAAAGTGGTTTCCTGCACCAACACAAGTGCGAAAAGTGGTTTTTCAACACTAACACAAGTGCGAAAAGTGGTTTTTCAACACTAACACAAGTGCGAAAAGTGGTTTTTCAACACTAACACAAGTGCGAAAAGTGGTTTTTCAACACTAACACAAGTGCGAAAAGTGTTTTTTCCACGCTAATACAAGTGCAAAAGTGGTTTCCTGCACCAACACAAGTGCGAAAAGTGGTTTTTCAACACGAACACAAGTGCGAAAAGTGGTTTTTCAACACTAACACAAGTGCGAAAAGTGTTTTTTCCACACTAATACAAGTGCAAAAGTGGTTTCGTGCACCAACACAAGTGCGAAAAGTGGTTTTTCAACACTAACACAAGTGCGAATAGTGGTTTTTCAACACTAACACAAGTGCGAAAAGTGGTTTTTCAACACTATCACAAGTGCGGAAAGTGTTTTTTCCACACTAATACAAGTGCAAAAGTGGTTTCCTGCACCAACAAAAGTGTGAAAAGTGGTTTTTCAACACTAACACAAGTGCGAAAAGTGGTTTTTCAACACTAACACAAGTGCGAAAAGTGGTTTTTCAACACTATCACAAGTGCAAAAAGTGTTTTTTCCACACTAATACAAGTGCAAAAGTGGTTTCCTGCACCAACACAAGTGCGAAAAGTGGTTTTTCAACACTAACACAAGTGCGAAAAGTGGTTTTTCAACACTAACACAAGTGCAAAAAGTGGTTTTTCAACACTAACACAAGTGCGAAAAGTATTTTTTCCACACTAATACAAGTGCAAAAGTGGTTTCCTGCACCAACACAAGTGCAAAAAGTGGTTTTTCAACACTAACACAAGTGCAAAAAGTGGTTTTTCAACACTAACACAAGTGCGAAAAGTGGTTTTTCAACACTAACACAAGTTCGAAAAGTGTTTTTTCCACACTAATACAAGTGCAAAAGTGGTTTCCTGCACCAACACAAGTGCGAAAAGTGGTTTTTCAACACTAACACAAGTGCAAAAAGTGTTTTTTCAACACTAACACAAGTGCGAAAAGTGTTTTTTCCACACTAATACAAGTGCAAAAGTGGTTTCCTGCACCAACACAAGTGCGAAAAGTGGTTTTTCAACACTAACACAAGTGCGAAAAGTGGTTTTTCAACACTAACACAAGTGCAAAAAGTGGTTTTTCAACACTAACACAAGTGCGAAAAGTGTTTTTTCCACACTAATACAAGTGCAAAAGTGGTTTCCTGCACCAACACAAGTGCGAAAAGTGGTTTTTCAACACTAACACAAGTGCGAAAAGTGGTTTTTCAACACTAACACAAGTGCGAAAAGTGGTTTTTCAACACTAACACAAGTGCGAAAAGTGGTTTTTCAACACTAACACAAGTGCAAAAAGTGGTTTTTCCACACTAATACAAGTGCAAAAGTGGTTTCCTGCACCAACACAAGTGCGAAAAGTGGTTTTTCAACACCAACACAAGTGCGAAAAGTGATTTTTCAACACTAACACAAGTGCGAAAAGTGGTTTTTCAACACTAACACAAGTGCGAAAAGTGTTTTTTCCACACTAATACAAGTGCAAAAGTGGTTTCCTGCACCAACACAAGTGCGAAAAGTTGTTTTTCAACACTAACACAAGTGCGAAAAGTGGTTTTTCAACACTAACACAAGTGCGAAAAGTGGTTTTTCAACACTAACACAAGTGCGAAAAGTGGTTTTTCAACACTAACACAAGTGCGAAAAGTGGTTTTTCAACACTATCACAAGTGCAAAAAGTGTTTTTTCCACACGAATACAAGTGCAAAAGTGGTTTCCTGCACCAACACAAGTGCGAAAAGTGGTTTTTCAACACTAACACAAGTGCAAAAAGTGGTTTTTCAACACTAACACAAGTGCAAAAAGTGGTTTTTCAACACTAACACAAGTGCGAAAAGTGTTTTTTCAACACTAACACAAGTGCGAAAAGTGGTTTTTCAACACTAACACAAGTGCAAAAAGTGGTTTTTCCACACTAATACAAGTGCAAAAGTGGTTTCCTGCACCAACACAAGTGTGAAAAGTAGTTTTTCAACACTAACACAAGTGCGAAAAGTGGTTTTTCAACACTAACACAAGTGCGAAAAGTGTTTTTTCCACACTAATACAAGTGCAAAAGTGGTTTCCTGCACCAGCACAAGTGCGAAAAGTGGTTTTTCAACACTAACACAAGTGCGAAAAGTGGTTTTTCAACACTAACATAAGTGCGAAAAGTGTTTTTTCCACACTAATACAAGTGCAAAAGTGGTTTCCTGCACCAACACAAGTGCGAAAAGTGGTTTTTCAACACTAACACAAGTGCGAAAAGTGGTTTTTCAACACTAACACAAGTGCAAAAAGTGGTTTTTCAACACTAACACAAGTGCGGACAGTGTTTTTTCCACACTAATACAAGTGCAAAAGTGGTTTCCTGCAACAACACAAGTGCGAAAAGTGGTTTTTCAGCACTAACAGAAGTGCGAAAAGTGGTTTTTCAACACTAACACAAGTTCGAAAAGTGTTTTTTCCACACTAATACAAGTGCAAAAGTGGTTTCCTGCACCAACACAAGTGCGAAAAGTGGTTTTTCAACACTAACACAAGTGCGAAAAGTGGTTTTTCAACACTAACACAAGTGCGAAAAGTGGTTTTTCAACACTAACACAAGTTCGAAAAGTGTTTTTTCCACACTAATACAAGTGCAAAAGTGGTTTCCTGCACCAACACAAGTGCGAAAAGTGGTTTTTCAACACTAACACAAGTGCAAAAAGTGGTTTTTCAACACTAACACAAGTGCGAAAAGTGTTTTTTCCACACTAATACAAGTGCAAAAGTGGTTTCCTGCACCAACACAAGTGCGAAAAGTGGTTTTTCAACACTAACACAAGTGCGAAAAGTGGTTTTTCAACACTAACACAAGTGCAAAAAGTGGTTTTTCAACACTAACACAAGTGCGAAAAGTGTTTTTTCCACACTAATACAAGTGCAAAAGTGGTTTCCTGCACCAACACAAGTGCGAAAAGTGGTTTTTCAACACTAACACAAGTGCGAAAAGTGGTTTTTCAACACTAACACAAGTGCGAAAAGTGGTTTTTCAACACTAACACAAGTGCGAAAAGTGGTTTTTCAACACTAACACAAGTGCAAAAAGTGGTTTTTTCCACACTAATACAAGTGCAAAAGTGGTTTCCTGCACCAACACAAGTGTGAAAAGTAGTTTTTCAACACTAACACAAGTGCGAAAAGTGGTTTTTCAACACTAACACAAGTGCGAAAAGTGTTTTTTCCACACTAATACAAGTGCAAAAGTGGTTTCCTGCACCAACACAAGTGCGAAAAGTGGTTTTTCAACACTAACACAAGTGCGAAAAGTGGTTTTTCAACACTAACACAAGTGCGAAAAGTGTTTTTTCCACACTAATACAAGTGCAAAAGTGGTTTCCTGCACCAACACAAGTGCGAAAAGTGGTTTTTCAACACTAACACAAGTGCGAAAAGTGGTTTTTCAACACTAACACAAGTGCAAAAAGTGGTTTTTCAACACTAACACAAGTGCGGAAAGTGTTTTTTCCACACTAATACAAGTGCAAAAGTGGTTTCCTGCAACAACACAAGTGCGAAAAGTGGTTTTTCAGCACTAACAGAAGTGCGAAAAGTGGTTTTTCAACACAAACACAAGTTCGAAAAGTGTTTTTTCCACACTAATACAAGTGCAAAAGTGGTTTCCTGCACCAACACAAGTGCGAAAAGTGGTTTTTCAACACTAACACAAGTGCGAAAAGTGGTTTTTCAACACTAACACAAGTGCGAAAAGTGGTTTTTCAACACTAACAAACGTTCGAAAAGTGTTTTTTCAACACTAATACAAGTGCAAAAGTGGTTTCCTGCACCAACACAAGTGCGAAAAGTGGTTTTTCAACACTAACACAAGTGCGAAAAGTGGTTTTTCAACACTAACACAAGTGCGAAAAGTGGTTTTTCAACACTATCACAAGTGCAAAAAGTGTTTTTTCCACACTAATACAAGTGCAAAAGTGGTTTCCTGCACCAACACAAGTGTGAAAAGTGGTTTTTCAACACTAACACAAGTGCGAAAAGTGGTTTTTCAACACTAACACAAGTGCGAAAAGTGGTTTTTCAACACTATCACAAGTGCAAAAAGTGTTTTTTCCACACGAATACAAGTGCAAAAGTTGTTTCCTGCACCAACACAAGTGCGAGAAGTGGTTTTTCAACACTAACACAAGTGCGAAAAGTGGTTTTTCAACACTAACACAAGTGCAAAAAGTGGTTTTTCAACACTAACACAAGTGCAAAAAGTGTTTTTTCCACACTAATACAAGTGCAAAAGTGGTTTCCTGCACCAACACAAGTGCGAAAAGTGGTTTTTCAACACTAACACAAGTGCGAAAAGTGGTTTTTCAACACTAACACAAGTGCGAAAAGTGGTTTTTCAACACTAACACAAGTGCGAAAAGTGGTTTTTCAACACTAACACAAGTGCGAAAAGTGTTTTTTCCACGCTAATACAAGTGCAAAAGTGGTTTCCTGCACCAACACAAGTGCGAAAAGTGGTTTTTCAACACGAACACAAGTGCGAAAAGTGGTTTTTCAACACTAACACAAGTGCGAAAAGTGTTTTTTCCACACTAATACAAGTGCAAAAGTGGTTTCGTGCACCAACACAAGTGCGAAAAGTGGTTTTTCAACACTAACACAAGTGCGAATAGTGGTTTTTCAACACTAACACAAGTGCGAAAAGTGGTTTTTCAACACTATCACAAGTGCGGAAAGTGTTTTTTCCACACTAATACAAGTGCAAAAGTGGTTTCCTGCACCAACAAAAGTGTGAAAAGTGGTTTTTCAACACTAACACAAGTGCGAAAAGTGGTTTTTCAACACTAACACAAGTGCGAAAAGTGGTTTTTCAACACTATCACAAGTGCAAAAAGTGTTTTTTCCACACTAATACAAGTGCAAAAGTGGTTTCCTGCACCAACACAAGTGCGAAAAGTGGTTTTTCAACACTAACACAAGTGCGAAAAGTGGTTTTTCAACACTAACACAAGTGCAAAAAGTGGTTTTTCAACACTAACACAAGTGCGAAAAGTATTTTTTCCACACTAATACAAGTGCAAAAGTGGTTTCCTGCACCAACACAAGTGCAAAAAGTGGTTTTTCAACACTAACACAAGTGCAAAAAGTGGTTTTTCAACACTAACACAAGTGTGAAAAGTGGTTTTTCAACACTAACACAAGTTCGAAAAGTGTTTTTTCCACACTAATACAAGTGCAAAAGTGGTTTCCTGCACCAACACAAGTGCGAAAAGTGGTTTTTCAACACTAACACAAGTGCAAAAAGTGTTTTTTCAACACTAACACAAGTGCGAAAAGTGTTTTTTCCACACTAATACAAGTGCAAAAGTGGTTTCCTGCACCAACACAAGTGCGAAAAGTGGTTTTTCAACACTAACACAAGTGCGAAAAGTGGTTTTTCAACACTAACACAAGTGCAAAAAGTGGTTTTTCAACACTAACACAAGTGCGAAAAGTGTTTTTTCCACACTAATACAAGTGCAAAAGTGGTTTCCTGCACCAACACAAGTGCGAAAAGTGGTTTTTCAACACTAACACAAGTGCGAAAAGTGTTTTTTCAACACTAACACAAGTGCGAAAAGTGGTTTTTCAACACTAACACAAGTGCGAAAAGTGGTTTTTCAACACTAACACAAGTGCAAAAAGTGGTTTTTCCACACTAATACAAGTGCAAAAGTGGTTTCCTGCACCAACACAAGTGTGAAAAGTAGTTTTTCAACACTAACACAAGTGCGAAAAGTGGTTTTTCAACACTAACACAAGTGCGAAAAGTGTTTTTTCCACACTAATACAAGTGCAAAAGTGGTTTCCTGCACCAACACAAGTGCGAAAAGTGGTTTTTCAACACTAACACAAGTGCGAAAAGTGGTTTTTCAACACTAACACAAGTGCGAAAAGTGTTTTTTCCACACTAATACAAGTGCAAAAGTGGTTTCCTGCACCAACACAAGTGCGAAAAGTGGTTTTTCAACACTAACACAAGTGCGAAAAGTGGTTTTTCAACACTAACACAAGTGCAAAAAGTGGTTTTTCAACACTAACACAAGTGCGGAAAGTGTTTTTTCCACACTAATACAAGTGCAAAAGTGGTTTCCTGCAACAACACAAGTGCGAAAAGTGGTTTTTCAGCTCTAACAGAAGTGCGAAAAGTGGTTTTTCAACACAAACACAAGTTCGAAAAGTGTTTTTTCCACACTAATACAAGTGCAAAAGTGGTTTCCTGCACCAACACAAGTGCGAAAAGTGGTTTTTCAACACTAACACAAGTGCGAAAAGTGGTTTTTCAACACTAACACAAGTGCGAAAAGTGGTTTTTCAACACTAACAAACGTTCGAAAAGTGTTTTTTCAACACTAATACAAGTGCAAAAGTGGTTTCCTGCACCAACACAAGTGCGAAAAGTGGTTTTTCAACACTAACACAAGTGCGAAAAGTGGTTTTTCAACACTAACACAAGTGCGAAAAGTGGTTTTTCAACACTATCACAAGTGCAAAAAGTGTTTTTTCCACACTAATACAAGTGCAAAAGTGGTTTCCTGCACCAACACAAGTGTGAAAAGTGGTTTTTCAACACTAACACAAGTGCGAAAAGTGGTTTTTCAACACTAACACAAGTGCGAAAAGTGGTTTTTCAACACTATCACAAGTGCAAAAAGTGTTTTTTCCACACGAATACAAGTGCAAAAGTTGTTTCCTGCACCAACACAAGTGCGAGAAGTGGTTTTTCAACACTAACACAAGTGCGAAAAGTGGTTTTTCAACACTAACACAAGTGCAAAAAGTGGTTTTTCAACACTAACACAAGTGCAAAAAGTGTTTTTTCCACACTAATACAAGTGCAAAAGTGGTTTCCTGCACCAACACAAGTGCGAAAAGTGGTTTTTCAACACTAACACAAGTGCGAAAAGTGGTTTTTCAACACTAACACAAGTGCGAAAAGTGGTTTTTCAACACTAACACAAGTGCGAAAAGTGGTTTTTCAACACTAACACAAGTGCGAAAAGTGTTTTTTCCATGCTAATACAAGTGCAAATGTGGTTTCCTGCACCAACACAAGTGCGAAAAGTGGTTTTTCAACACGAACACAAGTGCGAAAAGTGGTTTTTCAACACTAACACAAGTGCGAAAAGTGTTTTTTCCACACTAATACAAGTGCAAAAATGTGGTTTCGTGCACCAACACAAGTGCGAAAAGTGGTTTTTCAACACTAACACAAGTGCGAATAGTGGTTTTTCAACACTAACACAAGTGCGAAAAGTGGTTTTTCAACACTAACACAAGTGCGGAAAGTGTTTTTTCCACACTAATACAAGTGCAAAAGTGGTTTCCTCCACCAACACAAGTGCGAAAAGTGGTTTTTCAACACTAACACAAGTGTGAAAAGTGGTTTTTCAACACTAACACAAGTGCGAAAAGTGGTTTTTCAACACTATCACAAGTGCAAAAAGTGTTTTTTCCACACTAATACAAGTGCAAAAGTGGTTTCCTGCACCAACAAAAGTGTGAAAAGTGGTTTTTCAACACTAACACAAGTGCGAAAAGTGGTTTTTCAACACTAACACAAGTGCGAAAAGTGGTTTTTCAACACTAACACAAGTGCAAAAAGTGGTTTTTTCCACACTAATACAAGTGCAAAAGTGGTTTCCTGCACCAACACAAGTGTGAAAAGTAGTTTTTCAACACTAACACAAGTGCGAAAAGTGGTTTTTCAACACTAACACAAGTGCGAAAAGTGTTTTTTCCACACTAATACAAGTGCAAAAGTGGTTTCCTGCACCAACACAAGTGCGAAAAGTGGTTTTTCAACACTAACACAAGTGCGAAAAGTGGTTTTTCAACACTAACACAAGTGCGAAAAGTGTTTTTTCCACACTAATACAAGTGCAAAAGTGGTTTCCTGCACCAACACAAGTGCGAAAAGTGGTTTTTCAACACTAACACAAGTGCGAAAAGTGGTTTTTCAACACTAACACAAGTGCAAAAAGTGGTTTTTCAACACTAACACAAGTGCGGAAAGTGTTTTTTCCACACTAATACAAGTGCAAAAGTGGTTTCCTGCAACAACACAAGTGCGAAAAGTGGTTTTTCAGCACTAACAGAAGTGCGAAAAGTGGTTTTTCAACACAAACACAAGTTCGAAAAGTGTTTTTTCCACACTAATACAAGTGCAAAAGTGGTTTCCTGCACCAACACAAGTGCGAAAAGTGGTTTTTCAACACTAACACAAGTGCGAAAAGTGGTTTTTCAACACTAACACAAGTGCGAAAAGTGGTTTTTCAACACTAACAAACGTTCGAAAAGTGTTTTTTCAACACTAATACAAGTGCAAAAGTGGTTTCCTGCACCAACACAAGTGCGAAAAGTGGTTTTTCAACACTAACACAAGTGCGAAAAGTGGTTTTTCAACACTAACACAAGTGCGAAAAGTGGTTTTTCAACACTATCACAAGTGCAAAAAGTGTTTTTTCCACACTAATACAAGTGCAAAAGTGGTTTCCTGCACCAACACAAGTGTGAAAAGTGGTTTTTCAACACTAACACAAGTGCGAAAAGTGGTTTTTCAACACTAACACAAGTGCGAAAAGTGGTTTTTCAACACTATCACAAGTGCAAAAAGTGTTTTTTCCACACGAATACAAGTGCAAAAGTTGTTTCCTGCACCAACACAAGTGCGAGAAGTGGTTTTTCAACACTAACACAAGTGCGAAAAGTGGTTTTTCAACACTAACACAAGTGCAAAAAGTGGTTTTTCAACACTAACACAAGTGCAAAAAGTGTTTTTTCCACACTAATACAAGTGCAAAAGTGGTTTCCTGCACCAACACAAGTGCGAAAAGTGGTTTTTCAACACTAACACAAGTGCGAAAAGTGGTTTTTCAACACTAACACAAGTGCGAAAAGTGGTTTTTCAACACTAACACAAGTGCGAAAAGTGGTTTTTCAACACTAACACAAGTGCGAAAAGTGTTTTTTCCACGCTAATACAAGTGCAAAAGTGGTTTCCTGCACCAACACAAGTGCGAAAAGTGGTTTTTCAACACGAACACAAGTGCGAAAAGTGGTTTTTCAACACTAACACAAGTGCGAAAAGTGTTTTTTCCACACTAATACAAGTGCAAAAGTGGTTTCGTGCACCAACACAAGTGCGAAAAGTGGTTTTTCAACACTAACACAAGTGCGAATAGTGGTTTTTCAACACTAACACAAGTGCGAAAAGTGGTTTTTCAACACTATCACAAGTGCGGAAAGTGTTTTTTCCACACTAATACAAGTGCAAAAGTGGTTTCCTGCACCAACAAAAGTGTGAAAAGTGGTTTTTCAACACTAACACAAGTGCGAAAAGTGGTTTTTCAACACTAACACAAGTGCGAAAAGTGGTTTTTCAACACTATCACAAGTGCAAAAAGTGTTTTTTCCACACTAATACAAGTGCAAAAGTGGTTTCCTGCACCAACACAAGTGCGAAAAGTGGTTTTTCAACACTAACACAAGTGCGAAAAGTGGTTTTTCAACACTAACACAAGTGCAAAAAGTGGTTTTTCAACACTAACACAAGTGCGAAAAGTATTTTTTCCACACTAATACAAGTGCAAAAGTGGTTTCCTGCACCAACACAAGTGCAAAAAGTGGTTTTTCAACACTAACACAAGTGCAAAAAGTGGTTTTTCAACACTAACACAAGTGCGAAAAGTGGTTTTTCAACACTAACACAAGTTCGAAAAGTGTTTTTTCCACACTAATACAAGTGCAAAAGTGGTTTCCTGCACCAACACAAGTGCGAAAAGTGGTTTTTCAACACTAACACAAGTGCAAAAAGTGTTTTTTCAACACTAACACAAGTGCGAAAAGTGTTTTTTCCACACTAATACAAGTGCAAAAGTGGTTTCCTGCACCAACACAAGTGCGAAAAGTGGTTTTTCAACACTAACACAAGTGCGAAAAGTGGTTTTTCAACACTAACACAAGTGCAAAAAGTGGTTTTTCAACACTAACACAAGTGCGAAAAGTGTTTTTTCCACACTAATACAAGTGCAAAAGTGGTTTCCTGCACCAACACAAGTGCGAAAAGTGGTTTTTCAACACTAACACAAGTGCGAAAAGTGTTTTTTCAACACTAACACAAGTGCGAAAAGTGGTTTTTCAACACTAACACAAGTGCGAAAAGTGGTTTTTCAACACTAACACAAGTGCAAAAAGTGGTTTTTCCACACTAATACAAGTGCAAAAGTGGTTTCCTGCACCAACACAAGTGTGAAAAGTAGTTTTTCAACACTAACACAAGTGCGAAAAGTGGTTTTTCAACACTAACACAAGTGCGAAAAGTGTTTTTTCCACACTAATACAAGTGCAAAAGTGGTTTCCTGCACCAACACAAGTGCGAAAAGTGGTTTTTCAACACTAACACAAGTGCGAAAAGTGGTTTTTCAACACTAACACAAGTGCGAAAAGTGTTTTTTCCACACTAATACAAGTGCAAAAGTGGTTTCCTGCACCAACACAAGTGCGAAAAGTGGTTTTTCAACACTAACACAAGTGCGAAAAGTGGTTTTTCAACACTAACACAAGTGCAAAAAGTGGTTTTTCAACACTAACACAAGTGCGGAAAGTGTTTTTTCCACACTAATACAAGTGCAAAAGTGGTTTCCTGCAACAACACAAGTGCGAAAAGTGGTTTTTCAGCTCTAACAGAAGTGCGAAAAGTGGTTTTTCAACACAAACACAAGTTCGAAAAGTGTTTTTTCCACACTAATACAAGTGCAAAAGTGGTTTCCTGCACCAACACAAGTGCGAAAAGTGGTTTTTCAACACTAACACAAGTGCGAAAAGTGGTTTTTCAACACTAACACAAGTGCGAAAAGTGGTTTTTCAACACTAACAAACGTTCGAAAAGTGTTTTTTCAACACTAATACAAGTGCAAAAGTGGTTTCCTGCACCAACACAAGTGCGAAAAGTGGTTTTTCAACACTAACACAAGTGCGAAAAGTGGTTTTTCAACACTAACACAAGTGCGAAAAGTGGTTTTTCAACACTATCACAAGTGCAAAAAGTGTTTTTTCCACACTAATACAAGTGCAAAAGTGGTTTCCTGCACCAACACAAGTGTGAAAAGTGGTTTTTCAACACTAACACAAGTGCGAAAAGTGGTTTTTCAACACTAACACAAGTGCGAAAAGTGGTTTTTCAACACTATCACAAGTGCAAAAAGTGTTTTTTCCACACGAATACAAGTGCAAAAGTTGTTTCCTGCACCAACACAAGTGCGAGAAGTGGTTTTTCAACACTAACACAAGTGCGAAAAGTGGTTTTTCAACACTAACACAAGTGCAAAAAGTGGTTTTTCAACACTAACACAAGTGCAAAAAGTGTTTTTTCCACACTAATACAAGTGCAAAAGTGGTTTCCTGCACCAACACAAGTGCGAAAAGTGGTTTTTCAACACTAACACAAGTGCGAAAAGTGGTTTTTCAACACTAACACAAGTGCGAAAAGTGGTTTTTCAACACTAACACAAGTGCGAAAAGTGGTTTTTCAACACTAACACAAGTGCGAAAAGTGTTTTTTCCATGCTAATACAAGTGCAAATGTGGTTTCCTGCACCAACACAAGTGCGAAAAGTGGTTTTTCAACACGAACACAAGTGCGAAAAGTGGTTTTTCAACACTAACACAAGTGCGAAAAGTGTTTTTTCCACACTAATACAAGTGCAAAAATGTGGTTTCGTGCACCAACACAAGTGCGAAAAGTGGTTTTTCAACACTAACACAAGTGCGAATAGTGGTTTTTCAACACTAACACAAGTGCGAAAAGTGGTTTTTCAACACTAACACAAGTGCGGAAAGTGTTTTTTCCACACTAATACAAGTGCAAAAGTGGTTTCCTCCACCAACACAAGTGCGAAAAGTGGTTTTTCAACACTAACACAAGTGTGAAAAGTGGTTTTTCAACACTAACACAAGTGCGAAAAGTGGTTTTTCAACACTATCACAAGTGCAAAAAGTGTTTTTTCCACACTAATACAAGTGCAAAAGTGGTTTCCTGCACCAACAAAAGTGTGAAAAGTGGTTTTTCAACACTAACACAAGTGCGAAAAGTGGTTTTTCAACACTAACACAAGTGCAAAAAGTGGTTTTTCAACACTAACACAAGTGCGGAAAGTGTTTTTTCCACACTAATACAAGTGCAAAAGTGGTTTCCTGCAACAACACAAGTGCGAAAAGTGGTTTTTCAACACTAACAGGAGTGCGAAAAGTGGTTTTTCAACACTAACACAAGTTCGAAAAGTGTTTTTTCCACACTAATACAAGTGCAAAAGTGGTTTCCTGCACCAACACAAGTGCGAAAAGTGGTTTTTCAACACTAACACAAGTGCGAAAAGTGGTTTTTCAACACTAACACAAGTGCGAAAAGTGGTTTTTCAACACTAACACAAGTTCGAAAAGTGTTTTTTCCACAGTAATACAAGTGCAAAAGTGGTTTCCTGCACCAACACAAGTGCGAAAAGTGGTTTTTCAACACTAACACAAGTGCAAAAAGTGGTTTTTCAACACTAACACAAGTGCGAAAAGTGTTTTTTCCACACTAATACAAGTGCAAAAGTGGTTTCCTGCACCAACACAAGTGCGAAAAGTGGTTTTTCAACACTAACACAAGTGCGAAAAGTGGTTTTTCAACACTAACACAAGTGCAAAAAGTGGTTTTTCAACACTAACACAAGTGCGAAAAGTGTTTTTTCCACACTAATACAAGTGCAAAAGTGGTTTCCTGCACCAACACAAGTGCGAAAAGTGGTTTTTCAACACTAACACAAGTGCGAAAAGTGGTTTTTCAACACTAACACAAGTGCGAAAAGTGGTTTTTCAACACTAACACAAGTGCGAAAAGTGGTTTTTCAACACTAACACAAGTGCAAAAAGTGGTTTTTCCACACTAATACAAGTGCAAAAGTGGTTTCCTGCACCAACACAAGTGTGAAAAGTAGTTTTTCAACACTAACACAAGTGCGAAAAGTGGTTTTTCAACACTAACACAAGTGCGAAAAGTGTTTTTTCCACACTAATACAAGTGCAAAAGTGGTTTCCTGCACCAACACAAGTGCGAAAAGTGGTTTTTCAACACTAACACAAGTGCGAAAAGTGGTTTTTCAACACTAACACAAGTGCGAAAAGTGTTTTTTCCACACTAATACAAGTGCAAAAGTGGTTTTCTGCACCAACACAAGTGCAAAAAGTGGTTTTTCAACACTAACACAAGTGCGAAAAGTGGTTTTTCAACACTAACACAAGTGCAAAAAGTGGTTTTTCAACACTAACACAAGTGCGGAAAGTGTTTTTTCCACACTAATACAAGTGCAAAAGTGGTTTCCTGCAACAAGACAAGTGCGAAAAGTGGTTTTTCAGCACTAACAGAAGTGCGAAAAGTGGTTTTTCAACACTAACACAAGTTCGAAAAGTGTTTTTTCCACACTAATACAAGTGCAAAAGTGGTTTCCTGCACCAACACAAGTGCGAAAAGTGGTTTTTCAACACTAACACAAGTGCGAAAAGTGGTTTTTCAACACTAACACAAGTGCGAAAAGTGGTTTTTCAACACTAACACAAGTTCGAAAAGTGTTTTTTCAACACTAATACAAGTGCAAAAGTGGTTTCCTGCACCAACACAAGTGCGAAAAGTGGTTTTTCAACACTAACACAAGTGCGAAAAGTGGTTTTTCAACACTAACACAAGTGCAAAAAGTGGTTTTTCAACACTATCACAAGTGCAAAAAGTGTTTTTTCCACACTAATACAAGTGCAAAAGTGGTTTCCTGCACCAACACAAGTGTGAAAAGTGGTTTTTCAACACTAACACAAGTGCGAAAAGTGGTTTTTCAACACTAACACAAGTGCGAAAAGTGGTTTTTCAAGAACTATCACAAGTGCAAAAAGTGTTTTTTCCACACGAATACAAGTGCAAAAGTGGTTTCCTGCACCAACACAAGTGCGAAAAGTGGTTTTTCAACACTAACACAAGTGCGAAAAGTGGTTTTTCAACACTAACACAAGTGCAAAAAGTGGTTTTTCAACACTAACACAAGTGCGAAAAGTGTTTTTTCCACACTAATACAAGTGCAAAAGTGGTTTCCTGCACCAACACAAGTGCGAAAAGTGGTTTTTCAACACTAACACAAGTGCGAAAAGTGGTTTTTCAACACTAACACAAGTGCGAAAAGTGATTTTTCAACACTAACACAAGTGCGAAAAGTGGTTTTTCAACACTAACACAAGTGCGAAAAGTGTTTTTTCCACGCTAATACAAGTGCAAAAGTGGTTTCCTGCACCAACACAAGTGCGAAAAGTGGTTTTTCAACACGAACACAAGTGTGAAAAGTGGTTTTTCCACACTAATACAAGTGCAAAAGTGGTTTCCTGCACCAACACAAGTGCGAAAAGTGGTTTTTCAACACTAACACAAGTGCGAAAAGTGGTTTTTCAACACTAACACAAGTGCGAAAAGTGGTTTTTCAACACTAACACAAGTGCGAAAAGTGGTTTTTCAACACTAACACAAGTGCGAAAAGTGTTTTTTCCACGCTAATACAAGTGCAAAAGTGGTTTCCTGCACCAACACAAGTGCGAAAAGTGGTTTTTCAACACGAACACAAGTGCGAAAAGTGGTTTTTCAACACTAACACAAGTGCGAAAAGTGTTTTTTCCACACTAATACAAGTGCAAAAGTGGTTTCGTGCACCAACACAAGTGCGAAAAGTGGTTTTTCAACACTAACACAAGTGCGAATAGTGGTTTTTCAACACTAACACAAGTGCGAAAAGTGGTTTTTCAACACTATCACAAGTGCGGAAAGTGTTTTTTCCACACTAATACAAGTGCAAAAGTGGTTTCCTGCACCAACAAAAGTGTGAAAAGTGGTTTTTCAACACTAACACAAGTGCGAAAAGTGGTTTTTCAACACTAACACAAGTGCGAAAAGTGGTTTTTCAACACTATCACAAGTGCAAAAAGTGTTTTTTCCACACTAATACAAGTGCAAAAGTGGTTTCCTGCACCAACACAAGTGCGAAAAGTGGTTTTTCAACACTAACACAAGTGCGAAAAGTGGTTTTTCAACACTAACACAAGTGCAAAAAGTGGTTTTTCAACACTAACACAAGTGCGAAAAGTATTTTTTCCACACTAATACAAGTGCAAAAGTGGTTTCCTGCACCAACACAAGTGCAAAAAGTGGTTTTTCAACACTAACACAAGTGCAAAAAGTGGTTTTTCAACACTAACACAAGTGCGAAAAGTGGTTTTTCAACACTAACACAAGTTCGAAAAGTGTTTTTTCCACACTAATACAAGTGCAAAAGTGGTTTCCTGCACCAACACAAGTGCGAAAAGTGGTTTTTCAACACTAACACAAGTGCAAAAAGTGTTTTTTCAACACTAACACAAGTGCGAAAAGTGTTTTTTCCACACTAATACAAGTGCAAAAGTGGTTTCCTGCACCAACACAAGTGCGAAAAGTGGTTTTTCAACACTAACACAAGTGCGAAAAGTGGTTTTTCAACACTAACACAAGTGCAAAAAGTGGTTTTTCAACACTAACACAAGTGCGAAAAGTGTTTTTTCCACACTAATACAAGTGCAAAAGTGGTTTCCTGCACCAACACAAGTGCGAAAAGTGGTTTTTCAACACTAACACAAGTGCGAAAAGTGTTTTTTCAACACTAACACAAGTGCGAAAAGTGGTTTTTCAACACTAACACAAGTGCGAAAAGTGGTTTTTCAACACTAACACAAGTGCAAAAAGTGGTTTTTCCACACTAATACAAGTGCAAAAGTGGTTTCCTGCACCAACACAAGTGTGAAAAGTAGTTTTTCAACACTAACACAAGTGCGAAAAGTGGTTTTTCAACACTAACACAAGTGCGAAAAGTGTTTTTTCCACACTAATACAAGTGCAAAAGTGGTTTCCTGCACCAACACAAGTGCGAAAAGTGGTTTTTCAACACTAACACAAGTGCGAAAAGTGGTTTTTCAACACTAACACAAGTGCGAAAAGTGTTTTTTCCACACTAATACAAGTGCAAAAGTGGTTTCCTGCACCAACACAAGTGCGAAAAGTGGTTTTTCAACACTAACACAAGTGCGAAAAGTGGTTTTTCAACACTAACACAAGTGCAAAAAGTGGTTTTTCAACACTAACACAAGTGCGGAAAGTGTTTTTTCCACACTAATACAAGTGCAAAAGTGGTTTCCTGCAACAACACAAGTGCGAAAAGTGGTTTTTCAGCTCTAACAGAAGTGCGAAAAGTGGTTTTTCAACACAAACACAAGTTCGAAAAGTGTTTTTTCCACACTAATACAAGTGCAAAAGTGGTTTCCTGCACCAACACAAGTGCGAAAAGTGGTTTTTCAACACTAACACAAGTGCGAAAAGTGGTTTTTCAACACTAACACAAGTGCGAAAAGTGGTTTTTCAACACTAACAAACGTTCGAAAAGTGTTTTTTCAACACTAATACAAGTGCAAAAGTGGTTTCCTGCACCAACACAAGTGCGAAAAGTGGTTTTTCAACACTAACACAAGTGCGAAAAGTGGTTTTTCAACACTAACACAAGTGCGAAAAGTGGTTTTTCAACACTATCACAAGTGCAAAAAGTGTTTTTTCCACACTAATACAAGTGCAAAAGTGGTTTCCTGCACCAACACAAGTGTGAAAAGTGGTTTTTCAACACTAACACAAGTGCGAAAAGTGGTTTTTCAACACTAACACAAGTGCGAAAAGTGGTTTTTCAACACTATCACAAGTGCAAAAAGTGTTTTTTCCACACGAATACAAGTGCAAAAGTTGTTTCCTGCACCAACACAAGTGCGAGAAGTGGTTTTTCAACACTAACACAAGTGCGAAAAGTGGTTTTTCAACACTAACACAAGTGCAAAAAGTGGTTTTTCAACACTAACACAAGTGCAAAAAGTGTTTTTTCCACACTAATACAAGTGCAAAAGTGGTTTCCTGCACCAACACAAGTGCGAAAAGTGGTTTTTCAACACTAACACAAGTGCGAAAAGTGGTTTTTCAACACTAACACAAGTGCGAAAAGTGGTTTTTCAACACTAACACAAGTGCGAAAAGTGGTTTTTCAACACTAACACAAGTGCGAAAAGTGTTTTTTCCATGCTAATACAAGTGCAAATGTGGTTTCCTGCACCAACACAAGTGCGAAAAGTGGTTTTTCAACACGAACACAAGTGCGAAAAGTGGTTTTTCAACACTAACACAAGTGCGAAAAGTGTTTTTTCCACACTAATACAAGTGCAAAAATGTGGTTTCGTGCACCAACACAAGTGCGAAAAGTGGTTTTTCAACACTAACACAAGTGCGAATAGTGGTTTTTCAACACTAACACAAGTGCGAAAAGTGGTTTTTCAACACTAACACAAGTGCGGAAAGTGTTTTTTCCACACTAATACAAGTGCAAAAGTGGTTTCCTCCACCAACACAAGTGCGAAAAGTGGTTTTTCAACACTAACACAAGTGTGAAAAGTGGTTTTTCAACACTAACACAAGTGCGAAAAGTGGTTTTTCAACACTATCACAAGTGCAAAAAGTGTTTTTTCCACACTAATACAAGTGCAAAAGTGGTTTCCTGCACCAACAAAAGTGTGAAAAGTGGTTTTTCAACACTAACACAAGTGCGAAAAGTGGTTTTTCAACACTAACACAAGTGCAAAAAGTGGTTTTTCAACACTAACACAAGTGCGGAAAGTGTTTTTTCCACACTAATACAAGTGCAAAAGTGGTTTCCTGCAACAACACAAGTGCGAAAAGTGGTTTTTCAACACTAACAGGAGTGCGAAAAGTGGTTTTTCAACACTAACACAAGTTCGAAAAGTGTTTTTTCCACACTAATACAAGTGCAAAAGTGGTTTCCTGCACCAACACAAGTGCGAAAAGTGGTTTTTCAACACTAACACAAGTGCGAAAAGTGGTTTTTCAACACTAACACAAGTGCGAAAAGTGGTTTTTCAACACTAACACAAGTTCGAAAAGTGTTTTTTCCACAGTAATACAAGTGCAAAAGTGGTTTCCTGCACCAACACAAGTGCGAAAAGTGGTTTTTCAACACTAACACAAGTGCAAAAAGTGGTTTTTCAACACTAACACAAGTGCGAAAAGTGTTTTTTCCACACTAATACAAGTGCAAAAGTGGTTTCCTGCACCAACACAAGTGCGAAAAGTGGTTTTTCAACACTAACACAAGTGCGAAAAGTGGTTTTTCAACACTAACACAAGTGCAAAAAGTGGTTTTTCAACACTAACACAAGTGCGAAAAGTGTTTTTTCCACACTAATACAAGTGCAAAAGTGGTTTCCTGCACCAACACAAGTGCGAAAAGTGGTTTTTCAACACTAACACAAGTGCGAAAAGTGGTTTTTCAACACTAACACAAGTGCGAAAAGTGGTTTTTCAACACTAACACAAGTGCGAAAAGTGGTTTTTCAACACTAACACAAGTGCAAAAAGTGGTTTTTCCACACTAATACAAGTGCAAAAGTGGTTTCCTGCACCAACACAAGTGTGAAAAGTAGTTTTTCAACACTAACACAAGTGCGAAAAGTGGTTTTTCAACACTAACACAAGTGCGAAAAGTGTTTTTTCCACACTAATACAAGTGCAAAAGTGGTTTCCTGCACCAACACAAGTGCGAAAAGTGGTTTTTCAACACTAACACAAGTGCGAAAAGTGGTTTTTCAACACTAACACAAGTGCGAAAAGTGTTTTTTCCACACTAATACAAGTGCAAAAGTGGTTTTCTGCACCAACACAAGTGCAAAAAGTGGTTTTTCAACACTAACACAAGTGCGAAAAGTGGTTTTTCAACACTAACACAAGTGCAAAAAGTGGTTTTTCAACACTAACACAAGTGCGGAAAGTGTTTTTTCCACACTAATACAAGTGCAAAAGTGGTTTCCTGCAACAAGACAAGTGCGAAAAGTGGTTTTTCAGCACTAACAGAAGTGCGAAAAGTGGTTTTTCAACACTAACACAAGTTCGAAAAGTGTTTTTTCCACACTAATACAAGTGCAAAAGTGGTTTCCTGCACCAACACAAGTGCGAAAAGTGGTTTTTCAACACTAACACAAGTGCGAAAAGTGGTTTTTCAACACTAACACAAGTGCGAAAAGTGGTTTTTCAACACTAACACAAGTTCGAAAAGTGTTTTTTCAACACTAATACAAGTGCAAAAGTGGTTTCCTGCACCAACACAAGTGCGAAAAGTGGTTTTTCAACACTATCACAAGTGCAAAAAGTGTTTTTTCCACACTAATACAAGTGCAAAAGTGGTTTCCTGCACCAACACAAGTGTGAAAAGTGGTTTTTCAACACTAACACAAGTGCGAAAAGTGGTTTTTCAACACTAACACAAGTGCGAAAAGTGGTTTTTCAAGAACTATCACAAGTGCAAAAAGTGTTTTTTCCACACGAATACAAGTGCAAAAGTGGTTTCCTGCACCAACACAAGTGCGAAAAGTGGTTTTTCAACACTAACACAAGTGCGAAAAGTGGTTTTTCAACACTAACACAAGTGCAAAAAGTGGTTTTTCAACACTAACACAAGTGCGAAAAGTGTTTTTTCCACACTAATACAAGTGCAAAAGTGGTTTCCTGCACCAACACAAGTGCGAAAAGTGGTTTTTCAACACTAACACAAGTGCGAAAAGTGGTTTTTCAACACTAACACAAGTGCGAAAAGTGATTTTTCAACACTAACACAAGTGCGAAAAGTGGTTTTTCAACACTAACACAAGTGCGAAAAGTGTTTTTTCCACGCTAATACAAGTGCAAAAGTGGTTTCCTGCACCAACACAAGTGCGAAAAGTGGTTTTTCAACACGAACACAAGTGTGAAAAGTGGTTTTTCAACACTAACACAAGTGCGAAAAGTGTTTTTTCCACACTAATACAAGTGCAAAAGTGGTTTCCTGCACCAACACAAGTGCGAAAAGTGGTTTTTCAACACTAACACAAGTGCGAAAAGTGGTTTTTCAACACTAACACAAGTGCGAAAAGTGGTTTTTCAACACTAACACAAGTGCGAAAAGTGGTTTTTCAACACTAACACAAGTGCGAAAAGTGTTTTTTCCATGCTAATACAAGTGCAAATGTGGTTTCCTGCACCAACACAAGTGCGAAAAGTGGTTTTTCAACACGAACACAAGTGCGAAAAGTGGTTTTTCAACACTAACACAAGTGCGAAAAGTGTTTTTTCCACACTAATACAAGTGCAAAAATGTGGTTTCGTGCACCAACACAAGTGCGAAAAGTGGTTTTTCAACACTAACACAAGTGCGAATAGTGGTTTTTCAACACTAACACAAGTGCGAAAAGTGGTTTTTCAACACTAACACAAGTGCGGAAAGTGTTTTTTCCACACTAATACAAGTGCAAAAGTGGTTTCCTCCACCAACACAAGTGCGAAAAGTGGTTTTTCAACACTAACACAAGTGTGAAAAGTGGTTTTTCAACACTAACACAAGTGCGAAAAGTGGTTTTTCAACACTATCACAAGTGCAAAAAGTGTTTTTTCCACACTAATACAAGTGCAAAAGTGGTTTCCTGCACCAACAAAAGTGTGAAAAGTGGTTTTTCAACACTAACACAAGTGCGAAAAGTGGTTTTTCAACACTAACACAAGTGCAAAAAGTGGTTTTTCAACACTAACACAAGTGCGGAAAGTGTTTTTTCCACACTAATACAAGTGCAAAAGTGGTTTCCTGCAACAACACAAGTGCGAAAAGTGGTTTTTCAGCACTAACAGGAGTGCGAAAAGTGGTTT
This sequence comes from Myxine glutinosa, assembly GCF_964187855.1. Taxonomy (NCBI): domain Eukaryota; kingdom Metazoa; phylum Chordata; class Myxini; order Myxiniformes; family Myxinidae; genus Myxine; species Myxine glutinosa. The sequence goes on from NW_027616699.1 coordinate 43,406, forward strand.
TTCAACACTAACACAAGTTCGAAAAGTGTTTTTTCCACACTAATACAAGTGCAAAAGTGGTTTCCTGCACCAACACAAGTGCGAAAAGTGGTTTTTCAACACTAACACAAGTGCGAAAAGTGGTTTTTCAACACTAACACAAGTGCGAAAAGTGGTTTTTCAACACTAACACAAGTTCGAAAAGTGTTTTTTCCACAGTAATACAAGTGCAAAAGTGGTTTCCTGCACCAACACAAGTGCGAAAAGTGGTTTTTCAACACTAACACAAGTGCAAAAAGTGGTTTTTCAACACTAACACAAGTGCGAAAAGTGTTTTTTCCACGCTAATACAAGTGCAAAAGTGGTTTCCTGCACCAACACAAGTGCGAAAAGTGGTTTTTCAACACGAACACAAGTGCGAAAAGTGGTTTTTCAACACTAACACAAGTGCGAAAAGTGTTTTTTCCACACTAATACAAGTGCAAAAGTGGTTTCGTGCACCAACACAAGTGCGAAAAGTGGTTTTTCAACACTAACACAAGTGCGAATAGTGGTTTTTCAACACTAACACAAGTGCGAAAAGTGGTTTTTCAACACTATCACAAGTGCGGAAAGTGTTTTTTCCACACTAATACAAGTGCAAAAGTGGTTTCCTGCACCAACAAAAGTGTGAAAAGTGGTTTTTCAACACTAACACAAGTGCGAAAAGTGGTTTTTCAACACTAACACAAGTGCGAAAAGTGGTTTTTCAACACTATCACAAGTGCAAAAAGTGTTTTTTCCACACTAATACAAGTGCAAAAGTGGTTTCCTGCACCAACACAAGTGCGAAAAGTGGTTTTTCAACACTAACACAAGTGCGAAAAGTGGTTTTTCAACACTAACACAAGTGCAAAAAGTGGTTTTTCAACACTAACACAAGTGCGAAAAGTATTTTTTCCACACTAATACAAGTGCAAAAGTGGTTTCCTGCACCAACACAAGTGCAAAAAGTGGTTTTTCAACACTAACACAAGTGCAAAAAGTGGTTTTTCAACACTAACACAAGTGCGAAAAGTGGTTTTTCAACACTAACACAAGTTCGAAAAGTGTTTTTTCCACACTAATACAAGTGCAAAAGTGTTTTCCTGCACCAACACAAGTGCGAAAAGTGGTTTTTCAACACTAACACAAGTGCAAAAAGTGTTTTTTCAACACTAACACAAGTGCGAAAAGTGTTTTTTCCACACTAATACAAGTGCAAAAGTGGTTTCCTGCACCAACACAAGTGCGAAAAGTGGTTTTTCAACACTAACACAAGTGCGAAAAGTGGTTTTTCAACACTAACACAAGTGCAAAAAGTGGTTTTTCAACACTAACACAAGTGCGAAAAGTGTTTTTTCCACACTAATACAAGTGCAAAAGTGGTTTCCTGCACCAACACAAGTGCGAAAAGTGGTTTTTCAACACTAACACAAGTGCGAAAAGTGTTTTTTCAACACTAACACAAGTGCGAAAAGTGGTTTTTCAACACTAACACAAGTGCGAAAAGTGGTTTTTCAACACTAACACAAGTGCAAAAAGTGGTTTTTCCACACTAATACAAGTGCAAAAGTGGTTTCCTGCACCAACACAAGTGTGAAAAGTAGTTTTTCAACACTAACACAAGTGCGAAAAGTGGTTTTTCAACACTAACACAAGTGCGAAAAGTGTTTTTTCCACACTAATACAAGTGCAAAAGTGGTTTCCTGCACCAACACAAGTGCGAAAAGTGGTTTTTCAACACTAACACAAGTGCGAAAAGTGGTTTTTCAACACTAACACAAGTGCGAAAAGTGTTTTTTCCACACTAATACAAGTGCAAAAGTGGTTTCCTGCACCAACACAAGTGCGAAAAGTGGTTTTTCAACACTAACACAAGTGCGAAAAGTGGTTTTTCAACACTAACACAAGTGCAAAAAGTGGTTTTTCAACACTAACACAAGTGCGGAAAGTGTTTTTTCCACACTAATACAAGTGCAAAAGTGGTTTCCTGCAACAACACAAGTGCGAAAAGTGGTTTTTCAGCTCTAACAGAAGTGCGAAAAGTGGTTTTTCAACACAAACACAAGTTCGAAAAGTGTTTTTTCCACACTAATACAAGTGCAAAAGTGGTTTCCTGCACCAACACAAGTGCGAAAAGTGGTTTTTCAACACTAACACAAGTGCGAAAAGTGGTTTTTCAACACTAACACAAGTGCGAAAAGTGGTTTTTCAACACTAACAAACGTTCGAAAAGTGTTTTTTCAACACTAATACAAGTGCAAAAGTGGTTTCCTGCACCAACACAAGTGCGAAAAGTGGTTTTTCAACACTAACACAAGTGCGAAAAGTGGTTTTTCAACACTAACACAAGTGCGAAAAGTGGTTTTTCAACACTATCACAAGTGCAAAAAGTGTTTTTTCCACACTAATACAAGTGCAAAAGTGGTTTCCTGCACCAACACAAGTGTGAAAAGTGGTTTTTCAACACTAACACAAGTGCGAAAAGTGGTTTTTCAACACTAACACAAGTGCGAAAAGTGGTTTTTCAACACTATCACAAGTGCAAAAAGTGTTTTTTCCACACGAATACAAGTGCAAAAGTTGTTTCCTGCACCAACACAAGTGCGAGAAGTGGTTTTTCAACACTAACACAAGTGCGAAAAGTGGTTTTTCAACACTAACACAAGTGCAAAAAGTGGTTTTTCAACACTAACACAAGTGCAAAAAGTGTTTTTTCCACACTAATACAAGTGCAAAAGTGGTTTCCTGCACCAACACAAGTGCGAAAAGTGGTTTTTCAACACTAACACAAGTGCGAAAAGTGGTTTTTCAACACTAACACAAGTGCGAAAAGTGGTTTTTCAACACTAACACAAGTGCGAAAAGTGGTTTTTCAACACTAACACAAGTGCGAAAAGTGTTTTTTCCATGCTAATACAAGTGCAAATGTGGTTTCCTGCACCAACACAAGTGCGAAAAGTGGTTTTTCAACACGAACACAAGTGCGAAAAGTGGTTTTTCAACACTAACACAAGTGCGAAAAGTGTTTTTTCCACACTAATACAAGTGCAAAAATGTGGTTTCGTGCACCAACACAAGTGCGAAAAGTGGTTTTTCAACACTAACACAAGTGCGAATAGTGGTTTTTCAACACTAACACAAGTGCGAAAAGTGGTTTTTCAACACTAACACAAGTGCGGAAAGTGTTTTTTCCACACTAATACAAGTGCAAAAGTGGTTTCCTCCACCAACACAAGTGCGAAAAGTGGTTTTTCAGCACTAACACAAGTGTGAAAAGTGGTTTTTCAACACTAACACAAGTGCGAAAAGTGGTTTTTCAACACTATCACAAGTGCAAAAAGTGTTTTTTCCACACTAATACAAGTGCAAAAGTGGTTTCCTGCACCAACAAAAGTGTGAAAAGTGGTTTTTCAACACTAACACAAGTGCGAAAAGTGGTTTTTCAACACTAACACAAGTGCAAAAAGTGGTTTTTCAACACTAACACAAGTGCGGAAAGTGTTTTTTCCACACTAATACAAGTGCAAAAGTGGTTTCCTGCAACAACACAAGTGCGAAAAGTGGTTTTTCAACACTAACAGGAGTGCGAAAAGTGGTTTTTCAACACTAACACAAGTTCGAAAAGTGTTTTTTCCACACTAATACAAGTGCAAAAGTGGTTTCCTGCACCAACACAAGTGCGAAAAGTGGTTTTTCAACACTAACACAAGTGCGAAAAGTGGTTTTTCAACACTAACACAAGTGCGAAAAGTGGTTTTTCAACACTAACACAAGTTCGAAAAGTGTTTTTTCCACAGTAATACAAGTGCAAAAGTGGTTTCCTGCACCAACACAAGTGCGAAAAGTGGTTTTTCAACACTAACACAAGTGCAAAAAGTGGTTTTTCAACACTAACACAAGTGCGAAAAGTGTTTTTTCCACACTAATACAAGTGCAAAAGTGGTTTCCTGCACCAACACAAGTGCGAAAAGTGGTTTTTCAACACTAACACAAGTGCGAAAAGTGGTTTTTCAACACTAACACAAGTGCAAAAAGTGGTTTTTCAACACTAACACAAGTGCGAAAAGTGTTTTTTCCACACTAATACAAGTGCAAAAGTGGTTTCCTGCACCAACACAAGTGCGAAAAGTGGTTTTTCAACACTAACACAAGTGCGAAAAGTGGTTTTTCAACACTAACACAAGTGCGAAAAGTGGTTTTTCAACACTAACACAAGTGCGAAAAGTGGTTTTTCAACACTAACACAAGTGCAAAAAGTGGTTTTTCCACACTAATACAAGTGCAAAAGTGGTTTCCTGCACCAACACAAGTGTGAAAAGTAGTTTTTCAACACTAACACAAGTGCGAAAAGTGGTTTTTCAACACTAACACAAGTGCGAAAAGTGTTTTTTCCACACTAATACAAGTGCAAAAGTGGTTTCCTGCACCAACACAAGTGCGAAAAGTGGTTTTTCAACACTAACACAAGTGCGAAAAGTGGTTTTTCAACACTAACACAAGTGCGAAAAGTGTTTTTTCCACACTAATACAAGTGCAAAAGTGGTTTTCTGCACCAACACAAGTGCAAAAAGTGGTTTTTCAACACTAACACAAGTGCGAAAAGTGGTTTTTCAACACTAACACAAGTGCAAAAAGTGGTTTTTCAACACTAACACAAGTGCGGAAAGTGTTTTTTCCACACTAATACAAGTGCAAAAGTGGTTTCCTGCAACAAGACAAGTGCGAAAAGTGGTTTTTCAGCACTAACAGAAGTGCGAAAAGTGGTTTTTCAACACTAACACAAGTTCGAAAAGTGTTTTTTCCACACTAATACAAGTGCAAAAGTGGTTTCCTGCACCAACACAAGTGCGAAAAGTGGTTTTTCAACACTAACACAAGTGCGAAAAGTGGTTTTTCAACACTAACACAAGTGCGAAAAGTGGTTTTTCAACACTAACACAAGTTCGAAAAGTGTTTTTTCAACACTAATACAAGTGCAAAAGTGGTTTCCTGCACCAACACAAGTGCGAAAAGTGGTTTTTCAACACTAACACAAGTGCGAAAAGTGGTTTTTCAACACTAACACAAGTGCAAAAAGTGGTTTTTCAACACTATCACAAGTGCAAAAAGTGTTTTTTCCACACTAATACAAGTGCAAAAGTGGTTTCCTGCACCAACACAAGTGTGAAAAGTGGTTTTTCAACACTAACACAAGTGCGAAAAGTGGTTTTTCAACACTAACACAAGTGCGAAAAGTGGTTTTTCAAGAACTATCACAAGTGCAAAAAGTGTTTTTTCCACACGAATACAAGTGCAAAAGTGGTTTCCTGCACCAACACAAGTGCGAAAAGTGGTTTTTCAACACTAACACAAGTGCGAAAAGTGGTTTTTCAACACTAACACAAGTGCAAAAAGTGGTTTTTCAACACTAACACAAGTGCGAAAAGTGTTTTTTCCACACTAATACAAGTGCAAAAGTGGTTTCCTGCACCAACACAAGTGCGAAAAGTGGTTTTTCAACACTAACACAAGTGCGAAAAGTGGTTTTTCAACACTAACACAAGTGCGAAAAGTGATTTTTCAACACTAACACAAGTGCGAAAAGTGGTTTTTCAACACTAACACAAGTGCGAAAAGTGTTTTTTCCACGCTAATACAAGTGCAAAAGTGGTTTCCTGCACCAACACAAGTGCGAAAAGTGGTTTTTCAACACGAACACAAGTGTGAAAAGTGGTTTTTCAACACTAACACAAGTGCGAAAAGTGTTTTTTCCACACTAATACAAGTGCAAAAGTGGTTTCCTGCACCAACACAAGTGCGAAAAGTGGTTTTTCAACACTAACACAAGTGCGAAAAGTGGTTTTTCAACACTAACACAAGTGCGAAAAGTGGTTTTTCAACACTAACACAAGTGCGAAAAGTGGTTTTTCAACACTAACACAAGTGCGAAAAGTGTTTTTTCCATGCTAATACAAGTGCAAATGTGGTTTCCTGCACCAACACAAGTGCGAAAAGTGGTTTTTCAACACGAACACAAGTGCGAAAAGTGGTTTTTCAACACTAACACAAGTGCGAAAAGTGTTTTTTCCACACTAATACAAGTGCAAAAATGTGGTTTCGTGCACCAACACAAGTGCGAAAAGTGGTTTTTCAACACTAACACAAGTGCGAATAGTGGTTTTTCAACACTAACACAAGTGCGAAAAGTGGTTTTTCAACACTAACACAAGTGCGGAAAGTGTTTTTTCCACACTAATACAAGTGCAAAAGTGGTTTCCTCCACCAACACAAGTGCGAAAAGTGGTTTTTCAACACTAACACAAGTGTGAAAAGTGGTTTTTCAACACTAACACAAGTGCGAAAAGTGGTTTTTCAACACTATCACAAGTGCAAAAAGTGTTTTTTCCACACTAATACAAGTGCAAAAGTGGTTTCCTGCACCAACAAAAGTGTGAAAAGTGGTTTTTCAACACTAACACAAGTGCGAAAAGTGGTTTTTCAACACTAACACAAGTGCAAAAAGTGGTTTTTCAACACTAACACAAGTGCGGAAAGTGTTTTTTCCACACTAATACAAGTGCAAAAGTGGTTTCCTGCAACAACACAAGTGCGAAAAGTGGTTTTTCAGCACTAACAGGAGTGCGAAAAGTGGTTTTTCAACACTAACACAAGTTCGAAAAGTGTTTTTTCCACACTAATACAAGTGCAAAAGTGGTTTCCTGCACCAACACAAGTGCGAAAAGTGGTTTTTCAACACTAACACAAGTGCGAAAAGTGGTTTTTCAACACTAACACAAGTGCGAAAAGTGGTTTTTCAACACTAACACAAGTTCGAAAAGTGTTTTTTCCACAGTAATACAAGTGCAAAAGTGGTTTCCTGCACCAACACAAGTGCGAAAAGTGGTTTTTCAACACTAACACAAGTGCAAAAAGTGGTTTTTCAACACTAACACAAGTGCGAAAAGTGTTTTTTCCACACTAATACAAGTGCAAAAGTGGTTTCCTGCACCAACACAAGTGCGAAAAGTGGTTTTTCAACACTAACACAAGTGCGAAAAGTGGTTTTTCAACACTAACACAAGTGCAAAAAGTGGTTTTTCAACACTAACACAAGTGCGAAAAGTGTTTTTTCCACACTAATACAAGTGCAAAAGTGGTTTCCTGCACCAACACAAGTGCGAAAAGTGGGTTTTCAACACTAACACAAGTGCGAAAAGTGGTTTTTCAACACTAACACAAGTGCGAAAAGTGGTTTTTCAACACTAACACAAGTGCGAAAAGTGGTTTTTCAACACTAACACAAGTGCAAAAAGTGGTTTTTCCACACTAATACAAGTGCAAAAGTGGTTTCCTGCACCAACACAAGTGTGAAAAGTAGTTTTTCAACACTAACACAAGTGCGAAAAGTGGTTTTTCAACACTAACACAAGTGCGAAAAGTGTTTTTTCCACACTAATACAAGTGCAAAAGTGGTTTCCTGCACCAACACAAGTGCGAAAAGTGGTTTTTCAACACTAACACAAGTGCGAAAAGTGGTTTTTCAACACTAACACAAGTGCGAAAAGTGTTTTTTCCACACTAATACAAGTGCAAAAGTGGTTTTCTGCACCAACACAAGTGCAAAAAGTGGTTTTTCAACACTAACACAAGTGCGAAAAGTGGTTTTTCAACACTAACACAAGTGCAAAAAGTGGTTTTTCAACACTAACACAAGTGCGGAAAGTGTTTTTTCCACACTAATACAAGTGCAAAAGTGGTTTCCTGCAACAAGACAAGTGCGAAAAGTGGTTTTTCAGCACTAACAGAAGTGCGAAAAGTGGTTTTTCAACACTAACACAAGTTCGAAAAGTGTTTTTTCCACACTAATACAAGTGCAAAAGTGGTTTCCTGCACCAACACAAGTGCGAAAAGTGGTTTTTCAACACTAACACAAGTGCGAAAAGTGGTTTTTCAACACTAACACAAGTGCGAAAAGTGGTTTTTCAACACTAACACAAGTTCGAAAAGTGTTTTTTCAACACTAATACAAGTGCAAAAGTGGTTTCCTGCACCAACACAAGTGCGAAAAGTGGTTTTTCAACACTAACACAAGTGCGAAAAGTGGTTTTTCAACACTAACACAAGTGCAAAAAGTGGTTTTTCAACACTATCACAAGTGCAAAAAGTGTTTTTTCCACACTGGTACAAGTGCAAAAGTGGTTTCCTGCACCAACACAAGTGTGAAAAGTGGTTTTTCAACACTAACACAAGTGCGAAAAGTGGTTTTTCAACACTAACACAAGTGCGAAAAGTGGTTTTTCAAGAACTATCACAAGTGCAAAAAGTGTTTTTTCCACACGAATACAAGTGCAAAAGTGGTTTCCTGCACCAACACAAGTGCGAAAAGTGGTTTTTCAACACTAACACAAGTGCGAAAAGTGGTTTTTCAACACTAACACAAGTGCAAAAAGTGGTTTTTCAACACTAACACAAGTGCGAAAAGTGTTTTTTCCACACTAATACAAGTGCAAAAGTGGTTTCCTGCACCAACACAAGTGCGAAAAGTGGTTTTTCAACACTAACACAAGTGCGAAAAGTGGTTTTTCAACACTAACACAAGTGCGAAAAGTGATTTTTCAACACTAACACAAGTGCGAAAAGTGGTTTTTCAACACTAACACAAGTGCGAAAAGTGTTTTTTCCACGCTAATACAAGTGCAAAAGTGGTTTCCTGCACCAACACAAGTGCGAAAAGTGGTTTTTCAACACGAACACAAGTGTGAAAAGTGGTTTTTCAACACTAACACAAGTGCGAAAAGTGTTTTTTCCACACTAATACAAGTGCAAAAGTGGTTTCCTGCACCAACACAAGTGCGAAAAGTGGTTTTTCAACACTAACACAAGTGCGAAAAGTGGTTTTTCAACACTAACACAAGTGCGAAAAGTGGTTTTTCAACACTAACACAAGTGCGGAAAGTGTTTTTTCCACACTAATACAAGTGCAAAAGTGGTTTCCTCCACCAACACAAGTGCGAAAAGTGGTTTTTCAACACTAACACAAGTGTGAAAAGTGGTTTTTCAACACTAACACAAGTGCGAAAAGTGGTTTTTCAACACTATCACAAGTGCAAAAAGTGTTTTTTCCACACTAATACAAGTGCAAAAGTGGTTTCCTGCACCAACAAAAGTGTGAAAAGTGGTTTTTCAACACTAACACAAGTGCGAAAAGTGGTTTTTCAACACTAACACAAGTGCGAAAAGTGGTTTTTCAACACTAACACAAGTGCGAAAAGTGGTTTTTCAACACTATCACAAGTGCAAAAAGTGTTTTTTCCACACTAATACAAGTGCAAAAGTGGTTTCCTGCACCAACACAAGTGCGAAAAGTGGTTTTTCAACACTAACACAAGTGCGAAAAGTGGTTTTTCAACACTAACACAAGTGCAAAAAGTGGTTTTTCAACACTAACACAAGTGCGAAAAGTGTTTTTTCCACACTAATACAAGTGCAAAAGTGGTTTCCTGCACCAACACAAGTGCAAAAAGTGGTTTTTCAACACTAACACAAGTGCGAAAAGTGGTTTTCAACACTAACACAAGTGTGAAAAGTGGTTTTTCAACACTAACACAAGTGCGAAAAGTGTTTTTTCCACACTAATACAAGTGTAAAAGTGGTTTCCTGCACCAACACAAGTGCGAAAAGTGGTTTTTCAACACTAACAGAAGTGCGAAAAGTGGTTTTTCAACACTAACACAAGTGCGAAAAGTGTTTTTTCCACACTAATACAAGTGCAAAAGTGGTTTCCTGCACCAACACAAGTGCGAAATGTGGTTTTTCAACACTAACACAAGTGCGAAAAGTGGTTTTTCAACACTAACACAAGTTCGAAAAGTGTTTTTTCCACACTAATACAAGTGCAAAAGTGGTTTCCTGCACCAACACAAGTGCGAAAAGTGGTTTTTCAACACTAACACAAGTGTGAAAAGTGGTTTTTCAACACTAACACAAGTGCGAAAAGTGGTTTTTCAACACTAACACAAGTTCGAAAAGTGTTTTTTCAACACTAATACAAGTGCAAAAGTGGTTTCCTGCACCAACACAAGTGCGAAAAGTGGTTTTTCAACACTAACACACGTGCGAAAAGTGGTTTTTCAACACTAACACAAGTTCGAAAAGTGTTTTTTCCACACTAATACAAGTGCAAAAGTGGTTTCCTGCACCAACACAAGTGCGAAAAGTGGTTTTTCAACACTAACACAATTGCGAAAAGTGGTTTTTCAACACTAACACAAGTTCGAAAAGTGTTTTTCCACACTAATACAAGTGCAAAAGTGGTTTCCTGCACCAACACAAGTGCGAAAAGTGGTTTTTCAACACTAACACAAGTGCGAAAAGTGGTTTTTCAACACTAACACATGTGCGAAAAGTGGTTTTTCAACACTAACACAAGTGCGAAAAGTGTTTTTCCACACTAATACAAGTGCAAAAGTGGTTTCCTGCACCAACACAAGTGCGAAAAGTGGTTTTTCAACACTAACACAAGTGCGAAATGTGGTTTTTCAACACTAACACAAGTGCGAAAAGTGGTTTTTCAACACTATCACAAGTGCGAAAAGTGTTTTTTCCACACTAATACAAGTGCAAAAGTGGTTTCCTGCACCAACACAAGTGCGAAAAGTGGTTTTTCAACACTAACACAAGTGCGAAAAGTGGTTTTTCAACACTAACACAAGTTCGAAAAGTGTTTTTTCCACACTAATACAAGTGCAAAAGTGGTTTCCTGCACCAACACAAGTGCGAAAAGTGGTTTTTCAACACTAACACAAGTGCGAAAAGTGGTTTTTCAACACTAACACAAGTGCGAAAAGTGGTTTTTCAACACTAACACAAGTTCGAAAAGTGTTTTTTCAACACTAATATAAGTGCAAAAGTGGTTTCCTGCACCAACACAAGTGCGAAAAGTGGTTTTTCAACACTAACACAAGTGCGAAAAGTGGTTTTTCAACACTAACACAAGTGCGAAAAGTGGTTTTTCAACACTAATACAAGTGCAAAAGTGGTTTCCTGCACCAACACAAGTGCGAAAAGTGGTTTTTCAACACTAACACAAGTGCAAAAAGTGGTTTTTCAACACTAACACAAGTGCGAAAAGTGGTTTTTCAACACTAACACAAGTGCAAAAAGTGGTTTTTCAACACTAACACAAGTGCGAAAAGTGTTTTTTCCACACTAATACAAGTGCAAAAGTGGTTTCCTGCACCAACACAAGTGCGAAAAGTGGTTTTTCAACACCAACACAAGTGCGAAAAGTGATTTTTCAACACTAACACAAGTGCGAAAAGTGGTTTTTCAACACTAACACAAGTGCGAAAAGTGTTTTTTCCACACTAATACAAGTGCAAAAGTGGTTTCCTGCACCAACACAAGTGCGAAAAGTTGTTTTTCAACACTAACACAAGTGCGAAAAGTGGTTTTTCAACACTAACACAAGTGTGAAAAGTGGTTTTTCAACACTAACACAAGTGCGAAAAGTGTTTTTTCAACACTAACCCAAGTGCGAAAAGTGGTTTTTCAACACTATCACAAGTGCAAAAAGTGTTTTTTCCACACGAATACAAGTGCAAAAGTGGTTTCCTGCACCAACACAAGTGCGAAAAGTGGTTTTTCAACACTAACACAAGTGCAAAAAGTGGGTTTTCAACACTAACACAAGTGCAAAAAGTGGTTTTTCAACACTAACACAAGTGCGAAAAGTGTTTTTCCACACTAATACAAGTGCAAAAGTGGTTTCCTGCACCAACACAAGTGCGAAAAGTGGTTTTTCAACACTAACACAAGTGCGAAAAGTGGTTTTTCAACACTAACACAAGTGCAAAAAGTGGTTTTTCAACACTAACACAAGTGCGAAAAGTGTTTTTTCCACACTAATACAAGTGCAAAAGTGGTTTCCTGCACCAACACAAGTGCGAAAAGTGGTTTTTCAACACTAACACAAGTGCGAAAAGTGGTTTTTCAACACTAACACAAGTGCGAAAAGTGGTTTTTCAACACTAACACAAGTGCGAAAAGTGGTTTTTCAACACTAACACAAGTGCAATAAGTGGTTTTTCCACACTAATACAAGTGCAAAAGTGGTTTCCTGCACCAACACAAGTGCGAAAAGTGGTTTTTCAACACTAACACAAGTGCGAAAAGTGGTTTTTCAACACTAACATAAGTGCGAAAAGTGTTTTTTCCACACTAATACAAGTGCAAAAGTGGTTTCCTGCACCAACACAAGTGCGAAAAGTGGTTTTTCAACACTAACACAAGTGCGAAAAGTGGTTTTTCAACACTAACACAAGTGCAAAAAGTGGTTTTTCAACACTAACACAAGTGCGGAAAGTGTTTTTTCCACACTAATACAAGTGCAAAAGTGGTTTCCTGCAACAACACAAGTGCGAAAAGTGGTTTTTCAGCACTAACAGAAGTGCGAAAAGTGGTTTTTCAACACTAACACAAGTTCGAAAAGTGTTTTTTCCACACTAATACAAGTGCAAAAGTGGTTTCCTGCACCAACACAAGTGCGAAAAGTGGTTTTTCAACACTAACACAAGTGCGAAAAGTGGTTTTTCAACACTAACACAAGTGCGAAAAGTGGTTTTTCAACACTAACACAAGTGCAAAAAGTGGTTTTTCAACACTAACACAAGTGCGGAAAGTGTTTTTTCCACACTAATACAAGTGCAAAAGTGGTTTCCTGCAACAACACAAGTGCGAAAAGTGGTTTTTCAGCACTAACAGAAGTGCGAAAAGTGGTTTTTCAACACAAACACAAGTTCGAAAAGTGTTTTTTCCACACTAATACAAGTGCAAAAGTGGTTTCCTGCACCAACACAAGTGCGAAAAGTGGTTTTTCAACACTAACACAAGTGCGAAAAGTGGTTTTTCAACACTAACACAAGTGCGAAAAGTGGGTTTTCAACACTAACAAACGTTCGAAAAGTGTTTTTTCAACACTAATACAAGTGCAAAAGTGGTTTCCTGCACCAACACAAGTGCGAAAAGTGGTTTTTCAACACTAACACAAGTGCGAAAAGTGGTTTTTCAACACTAACACAAGTGCGAAAAGTGGTTTTTCAACACTATCACAAGTGCAAAAAGTGTTTTTTCCACACTAATACAAGTGCAAAAGTGGTTTCCTGCACCAACACAAGTGTGAAAAGTGGTTTTTCAACACTAACACAAGTGCGAAAAGTGGTTTTTCAACACTAACACAAGTGCGAAAAGTGTTTTTTCAACACTATCACAAGTGCAAAAAGTGTTTTTTCCACACGAATACAAGTGCAAAAGTTGTTTCCTGCACCAACACAAGTGCGAGAAGTGGTTTTTCAACACTAACACAAGTGCGAAAAGTGGTTTTTCAACACTAACACAAGTGCAAAAAGTGGTTTTTCAACACTAACACAAGTGCAAAAAGTGTTTTTTCCACACTAATACAAGTGCAAAAGTGGTTTCCTGCACCAACACAAGTGCGAAAAGTGGTTTTTCAACACTAACACAAGTGCGAAAAGTGGTTTTTCAACACTAACACAAGTGCGAAAAGTGGTTTTTCAACATTAACACAAGTGAGAAAAGTGTTTTTTCCACGCTAACACAAGTGCGAAAAGTGGTTTTTCAACATTAACACAAGTGAGAAAAGTGTTTTTTCCACGCTAATACAAGTGCAAAAGTGGTTTCCTGCACCAACACAAGTGCGAAAAGTGGTTTTTCAACACGAACACAAGTGCGAAAAGTGCTTTTTCAACACTAATACAAGTGCAAAAGTGGTTTCGTGCACCAACACAAGTGCGAAAAGTGGTTTTTCAACACTAACACAAGTGCGAATAGTGGTTTTTCAACACTAACACAAGTGCGAAAAGTGGTTTTTCAACACTAACACAAGTGCGGAAAGTGTTTTTTCCACACTAATACAAGTGCAAAAGTGGTTTCCTCCACCAACACAAGTGCGAAAAGTGGTTTTTCAACACTAACACAAGTGTGAAAAGTGGTTTTTCAACACTAACACAAGTGCGAAAAGTGGTTTTTCAACACTAACACAAGTGCGAAAAGTGGTTTTTCAGCACTAACAGAAGTGCGAAAAGTGGTTTTTCAACACAAACACAAGTTCGAAAAGTGTTTTTTCCACACTAATACAAGTGCAACAGTGGTTTCCTGCACCAACACAAGTGCGAAAAGTGTTTTTTCCACACTAATACAAGTGCAAAAGTGGTTTCCTGCACCAACACAAGTGCGAAAAGTGGTTTTTCAACACTAACACAAGTGCGAAAAGTGGTTTTTCAACACTAACACAAGTGCAAAAAGTGGTTTTTCAACACTAACACAAGTGCGAAAAGTGTTTTTTCCACACTAATACAAGTGCAAAAGTGGTTTCCTGCACCAACACAAGTGCGAAAAGTGGTTTTTCAACACTAACACAAGTGCGAAAAGTGGTTTTTCAACACTAACACAGTGCGAAAAGTGGTTTTTCAACACTAACACAAGTGCGAAAAGTGGTTTTTCAACACTAACACAAGTGCAAAAAGTGGTTTTTCCACACTAATACAAGTGCAAAAGTGGTTTCCTGCACCAACACAAGTGCGAAAAGTAGTTTTTCAACACTAACACAAGTGCGAAAAGTGGTTTTTCAACACTAACACAAGTGCGAAAAGTGGTTTTTCAACACTAACACAAGTGCGAAAAGTGTTTTTTCCATGCTAATACAAGTGCAAAAGTGGTTTCCTGCACCAACACAAGTGCGAAAAGTGGTTTTTCAACACGAACACAAGTGCGAAAAGTGGTTTTTCAACACTAACACAAGTGCGAAAAGTGTTTTTTCCACACTAATACAAGTGCAAAAGTGGTTTCGTGCACCAACACAAGTGCGAAAAGTGGTTTTTCAACACTAACACAAGTGCGAATAGTGGTTTTTCAACACTAACACAAGTGCGAAAAGTGGTTTTTCAACACTAACACAAGTGCGGAAAGTGTTTTTTCCACACTAATACAAGTGCAAAAGTGGTTTCCTCCATCAACACAAGTGCGAAAAGTGGTTTTTCAACACTAACACAAGTGTGAAAAGTGGTTTTTCAACACTAACACAAGTGCGAAAAGTGGTTTTTCAACACTATCACAAGTGCAAAAAGTGTTTTTTCCACACTAATACAAGTGCAAAAGTGGTTTCCTGCACCAACAAAAGTGTGAAAAGTGGTTTTTCAACACTAACACAAGTGCGAAAAGTGGTTTTTCAACACTAACACAAGTGCAAAAAGTGGTTTTTCAACACTAACACAAGTGCGGAAAGTGTTTTTTCCACACTAATACAAGTGCAAAAGTGGTTTCCTGCAACAACACAAGTGCGAAAAGTGGTTTTTCAGCACTAACAGAAGTGCGAAAAGTGGTTTTTCAACACTAACACAAGTTCGAAAAGTGTTTTTTCCACACTAATACAAGTGCAAAAGTGGTTTCCTGCACCAACACAAGTGCGAAAAGTGGTTTTTCAACACTAACACAAGTGCGAAAAGTGGTTTTTCAACACTAACACAAGTGCGAAAAGTGGTTTTTCAACACTAACACAAGTTCGAAAAGTGTTTTTTCCACACTAATACAAGTGCAAAAGTGGTTTCCTGCACCAACACAAGTGCGAAAAGTGGTTTTTCAACACTAACACAAGTGCAAAAGTGGTTTTTCAACACTAACACAAGTGCGAAAAGTGTTTTTTCCACACTAATACAAGTGCAAAAGTGGTTTCCTGCACCAACACAAGTGCGAAAAGTGGTTTTTCAACACTAACACAAGTGCGAAAAGTGGTTTTTCAACACTAACACAAGTGCAAAAAGTGGTTTTTCAACACTAACACAAGTGCGAAAAGTGTTTTTTCCACACTAATACAAGTGCAAAAGTGGTTTCCTGCACCAACACAAGTGCGAAAAGTGGTTTTTCAACACTAACACAAGTGCGAAAAGTGGTTTTTCAACACTAACACAAGTGCGAAAAGTGGTTTTTCAACACTAACACAAGTGCGAAAAGTGGTTTTTCAACACTAACACAAGTGCAAAAAGTGGTTTTTCCACACTAATACAAGTGCAAAAGTGGTTTCCTGCACCAACACAAGTGTGAAAAGTAGTTTTTCAACACTAACACAAGTGCGAAAAGTGGTTTTTCAACACTAACACAAGTGCGAAAAGTGTTTTTTCCACACTAATACAAGTGCAAAAGTGGTTTCCTGCACCAACACAAGTGCGAAAAGAGGTTTTTCAACACTAACACAAGTGCGAAAAGTGGTTTTTCAACACTAACACAAGTGCGAAAAGTGTTTTTTCCACACTAATACAAGTGCAAAAGTGGTTTTCTGCACCAACACAAGTGCAAAAAGTGGTTTTTCAACACTAACACAAGTGCGAAAAGTGGTTTTTCAACACTAACACAAGTGCAAAAAGTGGTTTTTCAACACTAACACAAGTGCGGAAAGTGTTTTTTCCACACTAATACAAGTGCAAAAGTGGTTTCCTGCAACAAGACAAGTGCGAAAAGTGGTTTTTCAGCACTAACAGAAGTGCGAAAAGTGGTTTTTCAACACTAACACAAGTTCGAAAAGTGTTTTTTCCACACTAATACAAGTGCAAAAGTGGTTTCCTGCACCAACACAAGTGCGAAAAGTGGTTTTTCAACACTAACACAAGTGCGAAAAGTGGTTTTTCAACACTAACACAAGTGCGAAAAGTGGTTTTTCAACACTAACACAAGTTCGAAAAGTGTTTTTTCAACACTAATACAAGTGCAAAAGTGGTTTCCTGCACCAACACAAGTGCGAAAAGTGGTTTTTCAACACTAACACAAGTGCGAAAAGTGGTTTTTCAACACTAACACAAGTGCGAAAAGTGGTTTTTCAACACTATCACAAGTGCAAAAAGTGTTTTTTCCACACTAATACAAGTGCAAAAGTGGTTTCCTGCACCAACACAAGTGTGAAAAGTGGTTTTTCAACACTAACACAAGTGCGAAAAGTGGTTTTTCAACACTAACACAAGTGCGAAAAGTGGTTTTTCAAGAACTATCACAAGTGCAAAAAGTGTTTTTTCCACACGAATACAAGTGCAAAAGTGGTTTCCTGCACCAACACAAGTGCGAAAAGTGGTTTTTCAACACTAACACAAGTGCGAAAAGTGGTTTTTCAACACTAACACAAGTGCAAAAAGTGGTTTTTCAACACTAACACAAGTGCGAAAAGTGTTTTTTCCACACTAATACAAGTGCAAAAGTGGTTTCCTGCACCAACACAAGTGCGAAAAGTGGTTTTTCAACACTAACACAAGTGCGAAAAGTGGTTTTTCAACACTAACACAAGTGCGAAAAGTGATTTTTCAACACTAACACAAGTGCGAAAAGTGGTTTTTCAACACTAACACAAGTGCGAAAAGTGTTTTTTCCACGCTAATACAAGTGCAAAAGTGGTTTCCTGCACCAACACAAGTGCGAAAAGTGGTTTTTCAACACGAACACAAGTGTGAAAAGTGGTTTTTCAACACTAACACAAGTGCGAAAAGTGTTTTTTCCACACTAATACAAGTGCAAAAGTGGTTTCCTGCACCAACACAAGTGCGAAAAGTGGTTTTTCAACACTAACACAAGTGCGAAAAGTGGTTTTTCAACACTAACACAAGTGCGAAAAGTGGTTTTTCAACACTAACACAAGTGCGGAAAGTGTTTTTTCCACACTAATACAAGTGCAAAAGTGGTTTCCTCCACCAACACAAGTGCGAAAAGTGGTTTTTCAACACTAACACAAGTGTGAAAAGTGGTTTTTCAACACTAACACAAGTGCGAAAAGTGGTTTTTCAACACTATCACAAGTGCAAAAAGTGTTTTTTCCACACTAATACAAGTGCAAAAGTGGTTTCCTGCACCAACAAAAGTGTGAAAAGTGGTTTTTCAACACTAACACAAGTGCGAAAAGTGGTTTTTCAACACTAACACAAGTGCGAAAAGTGGTTTTTCAACACTATCACAAGTGCAAAAAGTGTTTTTTCCACACTAATACAAGTGCAAAAGTGGTTTCCTGCACCAACACAAGTGCGAAAAGTGGTTTTTCAACACTAACACAAGTGCGAAAAGTGGTTTTTCAACACTAACACAAGTGCAAAAAGTGGTTTTTCAACACTAACACAAGTGCGAAAAGTGTTTTTTCCACACTAATACAAGTGCAAAAGTGGTTTCCTGCACCAACACAAGTGCAAAAAGTGGTTTTTCAACACTAACACAAGTGCGAAAAGTGGTTTTCAACACTAACACAAGTGTGAAAAGTGGTTTTTCAACACTAACACAAGTGCGAAAAGTGTTTTTTCCACACTAATACAAGTGTAAAAGTGGTTTCCTGCACCAACACAAGTGCGAAAAGTGGTTTTTCAACACTAACAGAAGTGCGAAAAGTGGTTTTTCAACACTAACACAAGTGCGAAAAGTGTTTTTTCCACACTAATACAAGTGCAAAAGTGGTTTCCTGCACCAACACAAGTGCGAAATGTGGTTTTTCAACACTAACACAAGTGCGAAAAGTGGTTTTTCAACACTAACACAAGTTCGAAAAGTGTTTTTTCCACACTAATACAAGTGCAAAAGTGGTTTCCTGCACCAACACAAGTGCGAAAAGTGGTTTTTCAACACTAACACAAGTGTGAAAAGTGGTTTTTCAACACTAACACAAGTGCGAAAAGTGGTTTTTCAACACTAACACAAGTTCGAAAAGTGTTTTTTCAACACTAATACAAGTGCAAAAGTGGTTTCCTGCACCAACACAAGTGCGAAAAGTGGTTTTTCAACACTAACACACGTGCGAAAAGTGGTTTTTCAACACTAACACAAGTTCGAAAAGTGTTTTTTCCACACTAATACAAGTGCAAAAGTGGTTTCCTGCACCAACACAAGTGCGAAAAGTGGTTTTTCAACACTAACACAAGTGCGAAAAGTGGTTTTTCAACACTAACACAAGTTCGAAAAGTGTTTTTCCACACTAATACAAGTGCAAAAGTGGTTTCCTGCACCAACACAAGTGCGAAAAGTGGTTTTTCAACACTAACACAAGTGCGAAAAGTGGTTTTTCAACACTAACACATGTGCGAAAAGTGGTTTTTCAACACTAACACAAGTGCGAAAAGTGTTTTTCCACACTAATACAAGTGCAAAAGTGGTTTCCTGCACCAACACAAGTGCGAAAAGTGGTTTTTCAACACTAACACAAGTGCGAAATGTGGTTTTTCAACACTAACACAAGTGCGAAAAGTGGTTTTTCAACACTATCACAAGTGCGAAAAGTGTTTTTTCCACACTAATACAAGTGCAAAAGTGGTTTCGTGCACCAACACAAGTGCGAAAAGTGGTTTTTCAACACTAACACAAGTGCGAAAAGTGGTTTTTCAACACTAACACAAGTTCGAAAAGTGTTTTTTCCACACTAATACAAGTGCAAAAGTGGTTTCCTGCACCAACACAAGTGCGAAAAGTGGTTTTTCAACACTAACACAAGTGCGAAAAGTGGTTTTTCAACACTAACACAAGTGCGAAAAGTGGTTTTTCAACACTAACACAAGTTCGAAAAGTGTTTTTTCAACACTAATATAAGTGCAAAAGTGGTTTCCTGCACCAACACAAGTGCGAAAAGTGGTTTTTCAACACTAACACAATTGCGAAAAGTGGTTTTTCAACACTAACACAAGTGCGAAAAGTGGTTTTTCAACACTAATACAAGTGCAAAAGTGGTTTCCTGCACCAACACAAGTGCGAAAAGTGGTTTTTCAACACTAACACAAGTGCAAAAAGTGGTTTTTCAACACTAACACAAGTGCGAAAAGTGGTTTTTCAACACTAACACAAGTGCAAAAAGTGGTTTTTCAACACTAACACAAGTGCGAAAAGTGTTTTTTCCACACTAATACAAGTGCAAAAGTGGTTTCCTGCACCAACACAAGTGCGAAAAGTGGTTTTTCAACACCAACACAAGTGCAAAAAGTGATTTTTCAACACTAACACAAGTGCGAAAAGTGGTTTTTCAACACTAACACAAGTGCGAAAAGTGTTTTTTCCACACTAATACAAGTGCAAAAGTGGTTTCCTGCACCAACACAAGTGCGAAAAGTTGTTTTTCAACACTAACACAAGTGCGAAAAGTGGTTTTTCAACACTAACACAAGTGTGAAAAGTGGTTTTTCAACACTAACACAAGTGCGAAAAGTGTTTTTTCAACACTAACCCAAGTGCGAAAAGTGGTTTTTCAACACTATCACAAGTGCAAAAAGTGTTTTTTCCACACGAATACAAGTGCAAAAGTGGTTTCCTGCACCAACACAAGTGCGAAAAGTGGTTTTTCAACACTAACACAAGTGCAAAAAGTGGGTTTTCAACACTAACACAAGTGCAAAAAGTGGTTTTTCAACACTAACACAAGTGCGAAAAGTGTTTTTCCACACTAATACAAGTGCAAAAGTGGTTTCCTGCACCAACACAAGTGCGAAAAGTGGTTTTTCAACACTAACACAAGTGCGAAAAGTGGTTTTTCAACACTAACACAAGTGCAAAAAGTGGTTTTTCAACACTAACACAAGTGCGAAAAGTGTTTTTTCCACACTAATACAAGTGCAAAAGTGGTTTCCTGCACCGACACAAGTGCGAAAAGTGGTTTTTCAACACTAACACAAGTGCGAAAAGTGGTTTTTCAACACTAACACAAGTGCGAAAAGTGGTTTTTCAACACTAACACAAGTTCGAAAAGTGTTTTTTCCACACTAATACAAGTGCAAAAGTGGTTTCCTGCACCAACACAAGTGCGAAAAGTGGTTTTTCAACACTAACACAAGTGCAAAAGTGGTTTTTCAACACTAACACAAGTGCGAAAAGTGTTTTTTCCACACTAATACAAGTGCAAAAGTGGTTTCCTGCACCAACACAAGTGCGAAAAGTGGTTTTTCAACACTAACACAATTGCGAAAAGTGGTTTTTCAACACTAACACAAGTGCGAAAAGTGGTTTTTCAACACTAATACAAGTGCAAAAGTGGTTTCCTGCACAAACACAAGTGCGAAAAGTGGTTTTTCAACACTAACACAAGTGCAAAAAGTGGTTTTTCAACACTAACACAAGTGCGAAAAGTGGTTTTTCAACACTAACACAAGTGCAAAAAGTGGTTTTTCAACACTAACACAAGTGCGAAAAGTGTTTTTTCCACACTAATACAAGTGCAAAAGTGGTTTCCTGCACCAACACAAGTGCGAAAAGTGGTTTTTCAACACCAACACAAGTGCGAAAAGTGATTTTTCAACACTAACACAAGTGCAAAAAGTGGTTTTTCAACACTAACACAAGTGCGAAAAGTGTTTTTTCCACACTAATACAAGTGCAAAAGTGGTTTCCTGCACCAACACAAGTGCGAAAAGTGGTTTTTCAACACTAACACAAGTGCGAAAAGTGGTTTTTCAACACTAACACAAGTGTGAAAAGTGGTTTTTCAACACTAACACAAGTGCGAAAAGTGTTTTTTCAACACTAACCCAAGTGCGAAAAGTGGTTTTTCAACACTATCACAAGTGCAAAAAGTGTTTTTTCCACACGAATACAAGTGCAAAAGTGGTTTCCTGCACCAACACAAGTGTGAAAAGTGGTTTTTCAACACTAACACAAGTGCAAAAAGTGGGTTTTCAACACTAACACAAGTGCAAAAAGTGGTTTTTCAACACTAACACAAGTGCGAAAAGTGTTTTTCCACACTAATACAAGTGCAAAAGTGGTTTCCTGCACCAACACAAGTGCGAAAAGTGGTTTTTCAACACTAACACAAGTGCGAAAAGTGGTTTTTCAACACTAACACAAGTGCAAAAAGTGGTTTTTCAACACTAACACAAGTGCGAAAAGTGTTTTTTCCACACTAATACAAGTGCAAAAGTGGTTTCCTGCACCAACACAAGTGCGAAAAGTGGTTTTTCAACACTAACACAAGTGCAAAAAGTGGTTTTTCAACACTAACACAAGTGCGAAAAGTGGTTTTTCAACACTAACACAAGTTCGAAAAGTGTTTTTTCCACACTAATACAAGTGCAAAAGTGGTTTCCTGCACCAACACAAGTGCGAAAAGTGGTTTTTCAACACTAACACAAGTGCAAAAGTGGTTTTTCAACACTAACACAAGTGCGAAAAGTGTTTTTTCCACACTAATACAAGTGCAAAAGTGGTTTCCTGCACCAACACAAGTGCGAAAAGTGGTTTTTCAACACTAACACAAGTGCGAAAAGTGGTTTTTCAACACTAACACAAGTGCAAAAAGTGGTTTTTCAACACTAACACAAGTGCGAAAAGTGTTTTTTCCACACTAATACAAGTGCAAAAGTGGTTTCCTGCACCAACACAAGTGCGAAAAGTGGTTTTTCAACACTAACACAAGTGCGAAAAGTGGTTTTTCAACACTAACACAAGTGCGAAAAGTGGTTTTTCAACACTAACACAAGTGCGAAAAGTGGTTTTTCAACACTAACACAAGTGCAAAAAGTGGTTTTTCCACACTAATACAAGTGCAAAAGTGGTTTCCTGCACCAACACAAGTGTGAAAAGTAGTTTTTCAACACTAACACAAGTGCGAAAAGTGGTTTTTCAACACTAACACAAGTGCGAAAAGTGTTTTTTCCACACTAATACAAGTGCAAAAGTGGTTTCCTGCACCAACACAAGTGCGAAAAGAGGTTTTTCAACACTAACACAAGTGCGAAAAGTGGTTTTTCAACACTAACACAAGTGCGAAAAGTGTTTTTTCCACACTAATACAAGTGCAAAAGTGGTTTTCTGCACCAACACAAGTGCAAAAAGTGGTTTTTCAACACTAACACAAGTGCGAAAAGTGGTTTTTCAACACTAACACAAGTGCAAAAAGTGGTTTTTCAACACTAACACAAGTGCGGAAAGTGTTTTTTCCACACTAATACAAGTGCAAAAGTGGTTTCCTGCAACAAGACAAGTGCGAAAAGTGGTTTTTCAGCACTAACAGAAGTGCGAAAAGTGGTTTTTCAACACTAACACAAGTTCGAAAAGTGTTTTTTCCACACTAATACAAGTGCAAAAGTGGTTTCCTGCACCAACACAAGTGCGAAAAGTGGTTTTTCAACACTAACACAAGTGCGAAAAGTGGTTTTTCAACACTAACACAAGTGCGAAAAGTGGTTTTTCAACACTAACACAAGTTCGAAAAGTGTTTTTTCAACACTAATACAAGTGCAAAAGTGGTTTCCTGCACCAACACAAGTGCGAAAAGTGGTTTTTCAACACTAACACAAGTGCGAAAAGTGGTTTTTCAACACTAACACAAGTGCGAAAAGTGGTTTTTCAACACTATCACAAGTGCAAAAAGTGTTTTTTCCACACTAATACAAGTGCAAAAGTGGTTTCCTGCACCAACACAAGTGTGAAAAGTGGTTTTTCAACACTAACACAAGTGCGAAAAGTGGTTTTTCAACACTAACACAAGTGCGAAAAGTGGTTTTTCAAGAACTATCACAAGTGCAAAAAGTGTTTTTTCCACACGAATACAAGTGCAAAAGTGGTTTCCTGCACCAACACAAGTGCGAAAAGTGGTTTTTCAACACTAACACAAGTGCGAAAAGTGGTTTTTCAACACTAACACAAGTGCAAAAAGTGGTTTTTCAACACTAACACAAGTGCGAAAAGTGTTTTTTCCACACTAATACAAGTGCAAAAGTGGTTTCCTGCACCAACACAAGTGCGAAAAGTGGTTTTTCAACACTAACACAAGTGCGAAAAGTGGTTTTTCAACACTAACACAAGTGCGAAAAGTGATTTTTCAACACTAACACAAGTGCGAAAAGTGGTTTTTCAACACTAACACAAGTGCGAAAAGTGTTTTTTCCATGCTAATACAAGTGCAAAAGTGGTTTCCTGCACCAACACAAGTGGGAAAAGTGGTTTTTCAACACGAACACAAGTGTGAAAAGTGTTTTTTCAACACTAACACAAGTGCGAAAAGTGTTTTTTCCACACTAATACAAGTGCAAAAGTGGTTTCCTGCACCAACACAAGTGCGAAAAGTGGTTTTTCAACACTAACACAAGTGCGAAAAGTGGTTTTTCAACACTAACACAAGTGTGAAAAGTGGTTTTTCAACACTAACACAAGTGCGGAAAGTGTTTTTTCCACACTAATACAAGTGCAAAAGTGGTTTCCTCCACCAACACAAGTGCGAAAAGTGGTTTTTCAACACTAACACAAGTGTGAAAAGTGGTTTTTCAACACTAACACAAGTGCGAAAAGTGGTTTTTCAACACTATCACAAGTGCAAAAAGTGTTTTTTCCACACTAATACAAGTGCAAAAGTGGTTTCCTGCACCAACAAAAGTGTGAAAAGTGGTTTTTCAACACTAACACAAGTGCGAAAAGTGGTTTTTCAACACTAACACAAGTGCGAAAAGTGGTTTTTCAACACTATCACAAGTGCAAAAAGTGTTTTTTCCACACTAATACAAGTGCAAAAGTGGTTTCCTGCACCAACACAAGTGCGAAAAGTGGTTTTTCAACACTAACACAAGTGCGAAAAGTGGTTTTTCAACACTAACACAAGTGCAAAAAGTGGTTTTTCAACACTAACACAAGTGCGAAAAGTGTTTTTTCCACACTAATACAAGTGCAAAAGTGGTTTCCTGCACCAACACAAGTGCAAAAAGTGGTTTTTCAACACTAACACAAGTGCGAAAAGTGGTTTTCAACACTAACACAAGTGTGAAAAGTGGTTTTTCAACACTAACACAAGTGCGAAAAGTGTTTTTTCCACACTAATACAAGTGTAAAAGTGGTTTCCTGCACCAACACAAGTGCGAAAAGTGGTTTTTCAACACTAACAGAAGTGCGAAAAGTGGTTTTTCAACACTAACACAAGTGCGAAAAGTGTTTTTTCCACACTAATACAAGTGCAAAAGTGGTTTCCTGCACCAACACAAGTGCGAAATGTGGTTTTTCAACACTAACACAAGTGCGAAAAGTGGTTTTTCAACACTAACACAAGTTCGAAAAGTGTTTTTTCCACACTAATACAAGTGCAAAAGTGGTTTCCTGCACCAACACAAGTGCGAAAAGTGGTTTTTCAACACTAACACAAGTGTGAAAAGTGGTTTTTCAACACTAACACAAGTGCGAAAAGTGGTTTTTCAACACTAACACAAGTTCGAAAAGTGTTTTTTCAACACTAATACAAGTGCAAAAGTGGTTTCCTGCACCAACACACGTGCGAAAAGTGGTTTTTCAACACTAACACACGTGCGAAAAGTGGTTTTTCAACACTAACACAAGTTCGAAAAGTGTTTTTTCCACACTAATACAAGTGCAAAAGTGGTTTCCTGCACCAACACAAGTGCGAAAAGTGGTTTTTCAACACTAACACAAGTGCGAAAAGTGGTTTTTCAACACTAACACAAGTTCGAAAAGTGTTTTTCCACACTAATACAAGTGCAAAAGTGGTTTCCTGCACCAACACAAGTGCGAAAAGTGGTTTTTCAACACTAACACAAGTGCGAAAAGTGGTTTTTCAACACTAACACATGTGCGAAAAGTGGTTTTTCAACACTAACACAAGTGCGAAAAGTGTTTTTCCACACTAATACAAGTGCAAAAGTGGTTTCCTGCACCAACACAAGTGCGAAAAGTGGTTTTTCAACACTAACACAAGTGCGAAATGTGGTTTTTCAACACTAACACAAGTGCGAAAAGTGGTTTTTCAACACTATCACAAGTGCGAAAAGTGTTTTTTCCACACTAATACAAGTGCAAAAGTGGTTTCCTGCACCAACACAAGTGCGAAAAGTGGTTTTTCAACACTAACACAAGTGCGAAAAGTGGTTTTTCAACACTAACACAAGTTCGAAAAGTGTTTTTTCCACACTAATACAAGTGCAAAAGTGGTTTCCTGCACCAACACAAGTGCGAAAAGTGGTTTTTCAACACTAACACAAGTGCGAAAAGTGGTTTTTCAACACTAACACAAGTGCGAAAAGTGGTTTTTCAACACTAACACAAGTTCGAAAAGTGTTTTTTCAACACTAATATAAGTGCAAAAGTGGTTTCCTGCACCAACACAAGTGCGAAAAGTGGTTTTTCAACACTAACACAAGTGCGAAAAGTGGTTTTTCAACACTAACACAAGTGCGAAAAGTGGTTTTTCAACACTAATACAAGTGCAAAAGTGGTTTCCTGCACCAACACAAGTGCGAAAAGTGGTTTTTCAACACTAACACAAGTGCAAAAAGTGGTTTTTCAACACTAACACAAGTGCGAAAAGTGGTTTTTCAACACTAACACAAGTGCAAAAAGTGGTTTTTCAACACTAACACAAGTGCGAAAAGTGTTTTTTCCACACTAATACAAGTGCAAAAGTGGTTTCCTGCACCAACACAAGTGCGAAAAGTGGTTTTTCAACACCAACACAAGTGCGAAAAGTGATTTTTCAACACTAACACAAGTGCGAAAAGTGGTTTTTCAACACTAACACAAGTGCGAAAAGTGTTTTTTCCACACTAATACAAGTGCAAAAGTGGTTTCCTGCACCAACACAAGTGCGAAAAGTTGTTTTTCAACACTAACACAACAAGTGCGAAAAGTGGTTTTTCAACACTAACACAAGTGTGAAAAGTGGTTTTTCAACACTAACACAAGTGCGAAAAGTGTTTTTTCAACACTAACCCAAGTGCGAAAAGTGGTTTTTCAACACTATCACAAGTGCAAAAAGTGTTTTTTCCACACGAATACAAGTGCAAAAGTGGTTTCCTGCACCAACACAAGTGCGAAAAGTGGTTTTTCAACACTAACACAAGTGCAAAAAGTGGGTTTTCAACACTAACACAAGTGCAAAAAGTGGTTTTTCAACACTAACACAAGTGCGAAAAGTGTTTTTCCACACTAATACAAGTGCAAAAGTGGTTTCCTGCACCAACACAAGTGCGAAAAGTGGTTTTTCAACACTAACACAAGTGCGAAAAGTGGTTTTTCAACACTAACACAAGTGCAAAAAGTGGTTTTTCACACTAACACAAGTGCGAAAAGTGTTTTTTCCACACTAATATAAGTGCAAAAGTGGTTTCCTGCACCAACACAAGTGCGAAAAGTGGTTTTTCAACACTAACACAAGTGCGAAAAGTGGTTTTTCAACACTAACACAAGTGCGAAAAGTGGTTTTTCAACACTAACACAAGTGCAAAAAGTGGTTTTTCCACACTAATACAAGTGCAAAAGTGGTTTCCTGCACCAACACAAGTGTGAAAAGTAGTTTTTCAACACTAACACAAGTGCGAAAAGTGGTTTTCAACACTAACACAAGTGCGAAAAGTGTTTTTTCCACACTAATACAAGTGCAAAAGTGGTTTCCTGCACCAACACAAGTGCGAAAAGTGGTTTTTCAACACTAACACAAGTGCGAAAAGTGGTTTTTCAACACTAACATAAGTGCGAAAAGTGTTTTTTCCACACTAATACAAGTGCAAAAGTGGTTTCCTGCACCAACACAAGTGCGAAAAGTGGTTTTTCAACACTAACACAAGTGCGAAAAGTGGTTTTCAACACTAACACAAGTGCAAAAAGTGGTTTTTCAACACTAACACAAGTGCGGAAAGTGTTTTTTCCACACTAATACAAGTGCAAAAGTGGTTTCCTGCAACAACACAAGTGCGAAAAGTGGTTTTTCAGCACTAACAGAAGTGCGAAAAGTGGTTTTTCAACACTAACACAAGTTCGAAAAGTGTTTTTTCCACACTAATACAAGTGCAAAAGTGGTTTCCTGCACCAACACAAGTGCGAAAAGTGGTTTTTCAACACTAACACAAGTGCGAAAAGTGGTTTTTCAACACTAACACAAGTGCGAAAAGTGGTTTTTCAACACTAACACAAGTTCGAAAAGTGTTTTTTCCACACTAATACAAGTGCAAAAGTGGTTTCCTGCACCAACACAAGTGCGAAAAGTGGTTTTTCAACACTAACACAAGTGCAAAAAGTGGTTTTTCAACACTAACACAAGTGCGAAAAGTGTTTTTTCCACACTAATACAAGTGCAAAAGTGGTTTCCTGCACCAACACAAGTGCGAAAAGTGGTTTTTCAACACTAACACAAGTGCGAAAAGTGGTTTTTCAACACTAACACAAGTGCAAAAAGTGGTTTTTCAACACTAACACAAGTGCGAAAAGTGTTTTTTCCACACTAATACAAGTGCAAAAGTGGTTTCCTGCACCAACACAAGTGCGAAAAGTGGTTTTTCAACACTAACACAAGTGCGAAAAGTGGTTTTTCAACACTAACACAAGTGCGAAAAGTGGTTTTTCAACACTAACACAAGTGCGAAAAGTGGTTTTGCAACACTAACACAAGTGCGAAAAGTGGTTTTTCAACACTAACACAAGTGCAAAAAGTGGTTTTTCCACACTAATACAAGTGCAAAAGTGGTTTCCTGCACCAACACAAGTGTGAAAAGTAGTTTTTCAACACTAACACAAGTGCGAAAAGTGGTTTTTCAACACTAACACAAGTGCGAAAAGTGTTTTTTCCACACTAATACAAGTGCAAAAGTGGTTTCCTGCACCAACACAAGTGCGAAAAGTGGTTTTTCAACACTAACACAAGTGCGAAAAGTGGTTTTTCAACACTAACACAAGTGCGAAAAGTGTTTTTTCCACACTAATACAAGTGCAAAAGTGGTTTCCTGCACCAACACAAGTGCAAAAAGTGGTTTTTCAACACTAACACAAGTGCGAAAAGTGGTTTTTCAACACTAACACAAGTGCAAAAAGTGGTTTTTCAACACTAACACAAGTGCGGAAAGTGTTTTTTCCACACTAATACAAGTGCAAAAGTGGTTTCCTGCAACAAGACAAGTGCGAAAAGTGGTTTTTCAGCACTAACAGAAGTGCGAAAAGTGGTTTTTCAACACTAACACAAGTTCGAAAAGTGTTTTTTCCACACTAATACAAGTGCAAAAGTGGTTTCCTGCACCAACACAAGTGCGAAAAGTGGTTTTTCAACACTAACACAAGTGCGAAAAGTGGTTTTTCAACACTAACACAAGTGCGAAAAGTGGTTTTTCAACACTAACACAAGTTCGAAAAGTGTTTTTTCAACACTAATACAAGTGCAAAAGTGGTTTCCTGCACCAACACAAGTGCGAAAAGTGGTTTTTCAACACTAACACAAGTGCGAAAAGTGGTTTTTCAACACTAACACAAGTGCGAAAAGTGGTTTTTCAACACTATCACAAGTGCAAAAAGTGTTTTTTCCACACTAATACAAGTGCAAAAGTGGTTTCCTGCACCAACACAAGTGTGAAAAGTGGTTTTTCAACACTAACACAAGTGCGAAAAGTGGTTTTTCAACACTAACACAAGTGCGAAAAGTGGTTTTTCAAGAACTATCACAAGTGCAAAAAGTGTTTTTTCCACACGAATACAAGTGCAAAAGTGGTTTCCTGCACCAACACAAGTGCGAAAAGTGGTTTTTCAACACTAACACAAGTGCGAAAAGTGGTTTTTCAACACTAACACAAGTGCAAAAAGTGGTTTTTCAACACTATCACAAGTGCAAAAAGTGTTTTTTCCACACTAATACAAGTGCAAAAGTGGTTTCCTGCACCAACAAAAGTGTGAAAAGTGGTTTTTCAACACTAACACAAGTGCGAAAAGTGGTTTTTCAACACTAACACAAGTGCAAAAAGTGGTTTTTCAACACTAACACAAGTGCGGAAAGTGTTTTTTCCACACTAATACAAGTGCAAAAGTGGTTTCCTGCAACAACACAAGTGCGAAAAGTGGTTTTTCAGCACTAACAGAAGTGCGAAAAGTGGTTTTTCAACACTAACACAAGTTCGAAAAGTGTTTTTTCCACACTAATACAAGTGCAAAAGTGGTTTCCTGCACCAACACAAGTGCGAAAAGTGGTTTTTCAACACTAACACAAGTGCGAAAAGTGGTTTTTCAACACTAACACAAGTGCAAAAAGTGGTTTTTCAACACTAACACAAGTTCGAAAAGTGTTTTTTCCACACTAATACAAGTGCAAAAGTGGTTTCCTGCACCAACACAAGTGCGAAAAGTGGTTTTTCAACACTAACACAAGTGCAAAAAGTGGTTTTTCAACACTAACACAAGTGCGAAAAGTGTTTTTTCCACACTAATACAAGTGCAAAAGTGGTTTCCTGCACCAACACAAGTGCGAAAAGTGGTTTTTCAACACTAACACAAGTGCGAAAAGTGGTTTTTCAACACTAACACAAGTGCAAAAAGTGGTTTTTCAACATTAACACAAGTGCGAAAAGTGTTTTTTCCACACTAATACAAGTGCAAAAGTGGTTTCCTGCACCAACACAAGTGCGAAAAGTGGTTTTTCAACACTAACACAAGTGCGAAAAGTGGTTTTTCAACACTAACACAAGTGCGAAAAGTGTTTTTCCACACTAATACAAGTGCAAAAGTGGTTTCCTGCACCAACACAAGTGCGAAAAGTGGTTTTTCAACACTAACACAAGTGCGAAAAGTGGTTTTTCAACACTAACACAAGTGCAAAAAGTGGTTTTTCAACACTAACACAAGTGTGAAAAGTGTTTTTTCCACACTAATATAAGTGCAAAAGTGGTTTCCTGCACCAACACAAGTGCGAAAAGTGGTTTTTCAACACTAACACAAGTGCGAAAAGTGGTTTTTCAACACTAACACAAGTGCGAAAAGTGGTTTTTCAACACTAACACAAGTGCAAAAAGTGGTTTTTCCACACTAATACAAGTGCAAAAGTGGTTTCCTGCACCAACACAAGTGTGAAAAGTAGTTTTTCAACACTAACACAAGTGCGAAAAGTGGTTTTTCAACACTAACACAAGTGCGAAAAGTGTTTTTTCCACACTAATACAAGTGCAAAAGTGGTTTCCTGCGCCAACACAAGTGCGAAAAGTGGTTTTTCAACACTAACACAAGTGCGAAAAGTGGTTTTTCAACACTAACATAAGTGCGAAAAGTGTTTTTTCCACACTAATACAAGTGCAAAAGTGGTTTCCTGCACCAACACAAGTGCGAAAAGTGGTTTTTCAACACTAACACAAGTGCGAAAAGTGGTTTTTCAACACTAACACAAGTGCAAAAAGTGGTTTTTCAACACTAACACAAGTGCGGAAAGTGTTTTTTCCACACTAATACAAGTGCAAAAGTGGTTTCCTGCAACAACACAAGTGCGAAAAGTGGTTTTTCAGCACTAACAGAAGTGCGAAAAGTGGTTTTTCAACACTAACACAAGTTCGAAAAGTGTTTTTTCCACACTAATACAAGTGCAAAAGTGGTTTCCTGCACCAACACAAGTGCGAAAAGTGGTTTTTCAACACTAACACAAGTGCGAAAAGTGGTTTTTCAACACTAACACAAGTGCGAAAAGTGGTTTTTCAACACTAACACAAGTTCGAAAAGTGTTTTTTCCACACTAATACAAGTGCAAAAGTGGTTTCCTGCACCAACACAAGTGCGAAAAGTGGTTTTTCAACACTAACACAAGTGCAAAAAGTGGTTTTTCAACACTAACACAAGTGCGAAAAGTGTTTTTTCCACACTAATACAAGTGCAAAAGTGGTTTCCTGCACCAACACAAGTGCGAAAAGTGGTTTTTCAACACTAACACAAGTGCGAAAAGTGGTTTTTCAACACTAACACAAGTGCAAAAAGTGGTTTTTCAACACTAACACAAGTGCGAAAAGTGTTTTTTCCACACTAATACAAGTGCAAAAGTGGTTTCCTGCACCAACACAAGTGCGAAAAGTGGTTTTTCAACACTAACACAAGTGCGAAAAGTGGTTTTTCAACACTAACACAAGTGCGAAAAGTGGTTTTTCAACACTAACACAAGTGCGAAAAGTGGTTTTTCAACACTAACACAAGTGCAAAAAGTGGTTTTTCCACACTAATACAAGTGCAAAAGTGGTTTCCTGCACCCTAACACAAGTGCGAAAAGTGGTTTTTCAACACTAACACAAGTTCGAAAAGTGTTTTTCCACACTAATACAAGTGCAAAAGTGGTTTCCTGCACCAACACAAGTGCGAAAAGTGGTTTTTCAACACTAACACAAGTGCGAAAAGTGGTTTTTCAACACTAACACATGTACGAAAAGTGGTTTTTCAACACTAACACAAGTGCGAAAAGTGTTTTTCCACACTAATACAAGTGCAAAAGTGGTTTCCTGCACCAACACAAGTGCGAAAAGTGGTTTTTCAACACTAACACAAGTGCGAAATGTGGTTTTTCAACACTAACACAAGTGCGAAAAGTGGTTTTTCAACACTATCACAAGTGCGAAAAGTGTTTTTTCCACACTAATACAAGTGCAAAAGTGGTTTCCTGCACCAACACAAGTGCGAAAAGTGGTTTTTCAACACTAACACAAGTGCGAAAAGTGGTTTTTCAACACTAACACAAGTTCGAAAAGTGTTTTTTCCACACTAATACAAGTGCAAAAGTGGTTTCCTGCACCAACACAAGTGCGAAAAGTGGTTTTTCAACACTAACACAAGTGCGAAAAGTGGTTTTTCAACACTAACACAAGTGCGAAAAGTGGTTTTTCAACACTAACACAAGTTCGAAAAGTGTTTTTTCAACACTAATACAAGTGCAAAAGTGGTTTCCTGCACCAACACAAGTGCGAAAAGTGGTTTTTCAACACTAACACAAGTGCGAAAAGTGGTTTTTCAACACTAACACAAGTGCGAAAAGTGGTTTTTCAACACTATCACAAGTGCAAAAAGTGTTTTTGCCACACTAATACAAGTGCAAAAGTGGTTTCCTGCACCAACACAAGTGTGAAAAGTGGTTTTTCAACACTAACACAAGTGCGAAAAGTGGTTTTTCAACACTAACACAAGTGCGAAAAGTGGTTTTTCAAGAACTATCACAAGTGCAAAAAGTGTTTTTTCCACACGAATACAAGTGCAAAAGTGGTTTCCTGCACCAACACAAGTGCGAAAAGTGGTTTTTCAACACTAACACAAGTGCGAAAAGTGGTTTTTCAACACTAACACAAGTGCAAAAAGTGGTTTTTCAACACTATCACAAGTGCAAAAAGTGTTTTTTCCACACTAATACAAGTGCAAAAGTGGTTTCCTGCACCAACAAAAGTGTGAAAAGTGGTTTTTCAACACTAACACAAGTGCGAAAAGTGGTTTTTCAACACTAACACAAGTGCAAAAAGTGGTTTTTCAACACTAACACAAGTGCGGAAAGTGTTTTTTCCACACTAATACAAGTGCAAAAGTGGTTTCCTGCAACAACACAAGTGCGAAAAGTGGTTTTTCAGCACTAACAGAAGTGCGAAAAGTGGTTTTTCAACACTAACACAAGTTCGAAAAGTGTTTTTTCCACACTAATACAAGTGCAAAAGTGGTTTCCTGCACCAACACAAGTGCGAAAAGTGGTTTTTCAACACTAACACAAGTGCGAAAAGTGGTTTTTCAACACTAACACAAGTGCAAAAAGTGGTTTTTCAACACTAACACAAGTTCGAAAAGTGTTTTTTCCACACTAATACAAGTGCAAAAGTGGTTTCCTGCACCAACACAAGTGCGAAAAGTGGTTTTTCAACACTAACACAAGTGCAAAAAGTGGTTTTTCAACACTAACACAAGTGCGAAAAGTGTTTTTTCCACACTAATACAAGTGCAAAAGTGGTTTCCTGCACCAACACAAGTGCGAAAAGTGGTTTTTCAACACTAACACAAGTGCGAAAAGTGGTTTTTCAACACTAACACAAGTGCAAAAAGTGGTTTTTCAACATTAACACAAGTGCGAAAAGTGTTTTTTCCACACTAATACAAGTGCAAAAGTGGTTTCCTGCACCAACACAAGTGCGAAAAGTGGTTTTTCAACACTAACACAAGTGCGAAAAGTGGTTTTTCAACACTAACACAAGTGCGAAAAGTGGTTTTTCAACACTAACACAAGTGCGAAAAGTGGTTTTTCAACACTAACACAAGTGCAAAAAGTGGTTTTTCCACACTAATACAAGTGCAAAAGTGGTTTCCTGCACCAACACAAGTGTGAAAAGTAGTTTTTCAACACTAACACAAGTGCGAAAAGTGGTTTTTCAACACTAACACAAGTGCGAAAAGTGTTTTTTCCACACTAATACAAGTGCAAAAGTGGTTTCCTGCACCAACACAAGTGCGAAAAGTGGTTTTTCAACACTAACACAAGTGCGAAAAGTGGTTTTTCAACACTAACACAAGTGCGAAAAGTGTTTTTTCCACACTAATACAAGTGCAAAAGTGGTTTTCTGCACCAACACAAGTGCAAAAAGTGGTTTTTCAACACTAACACAAGTGCGAAAAGTGGTTTTTCAACACTAACACAAGTGCAAAAAGTGGTTTTTCAACACTAACACAAGTGCGGAAAGTGTTTTTTCCACACTAATACAAGTGCAAAAGTGGTTTCCTGCAACAAGACAAGTGCGAAAAGTGGTTTTTCAACACTAACACAAGTTCGAAAAGTGTTTTTTCAACACTAATACAAGTGCAAAAGTGGTTTCCTGCACCAACACAAGTGCGAAAAGTGGTTTTTCAACACTAACACAAGTGCGAAAAGTGGTTTTTCAACACTAACACAAGTGCGAAAAGTGGTTTTTCAACACTATCACAAGTGCAAAAAGTGTTTTTTCCACACTAATACAAGTGCAAAAGTGGTTTCCTGCACCAACACAAGTGTGAAAAGTGGTTTTTCAACACTAACACAAGTGCGAAAAGTGGTTTTTCAACACTAACACAAGTGCGAAAAGTGGTTTTTCAAGAACTATCACAAGTGCAAAAAGTGTTTTTTCCACACGAATACAAGTGCAAAAGTGGTTTCCTGCACCAACACAAGTGCGAAAAGTGGTTTTTCAACACTAACACAAGTGCGAAAAGTGGTTTTTCAACACTAACACAAGTGCAAAAAGTGGTTTTTCAACACTAACACAAGTGCGAAAAGTGTTTTTTCCACACTAATACAAGTGCAAAAGTGGTTTCCTGCACCAACACAAGTGCGAAAAGTGGTTTTTCAACACTAACACAAGTGCGAAAAGTGGTTTTTCAACACTAACACAAGTGCGAAAAGTGATTTTTCAACACTAACACAAGTGCAAAAAGTGGTTTTTCAACACTAACACAAGTGCGAAAAGTGGTTTTTCAACACTAACACAAGTGCGGAAAGTGTTTTTTCCACACTAATACAAGTGCAAAAGTGGTTTCCTCCACCAACACAAGTGCGAAAAGTGGTTTTTCAACACTAACACAAGTGTGAAAAGTGGTTTTTCAACACTAACACAAGTGCGAAAAGTGGTTTTTCAACACTATCACAAGTGCAAAAAGTGTTTTTTTCCACACTAATACAAGTGCAAAAGTGGTTTCCTGCACCAACAAAAGTGTGAAAAGTGGTTTTTCAACACTAACACAAGTGCGAAAAGTGGTTTTTCAACACTAACACAAGTGCGAAAAGTGGTTTTTCAACACTATCACAAGTGCAAAAAGTGTTTTTTCCACACTAATACAAGTGCAAAAGTGGTTTCCTGCACCAACACAAGTGCGAAAAGTGGTTTTTCAACACTAACACAAGTGCGAAAAGTGGTTTTTCAACACTAACACAAGTGCAAAAAGTGGTTTTTCAACACTAACACAAGTGCGAAAAGTGTTTTTTCCACACTAATACAAGTGCAAAAGTGGTTTCCTGCACCAACACAAGTGCAAAAAGTGGTTTTTCAACACTAACACAAGTGCGAAAAGTGGTTTTCAACACTAACACAAGTGTGAAAAGTGGTTTTTCAACACTAACACAAGTGCGAAAAGTGTTTTTTCCACACTAATACAAGTGTAAATGTGGTTTCCTGCACCAACACAAGTGCGAAAAGTGGTTTTTCAACACTAACAGAAGTGCGAAAAGTGGTTTTTCAACACTAACACAAGTGCGAAAAGTGTTTTTTCCACACTAATACAAGTGCAAAAGTGGTTTCCTGCACCAACACAAGTGCGAAATGTGGTTTTTCAACACTAACACAAGTGCGAAAAGTGGTTTTTCAACACTAACACAAGTTCGAAAAGTGTTTTTTCCACACTAATACAAGTGCAAAAGTGGTTTCCTGCACCAACACAAGTGCGAAAAGTGGTTTTTCAACACTAACACAAGTGTGAAAAGTGGTTTTTCAACACTAACACAAGTGCGAAAAGTGGTTTTTCAACACTAACACAAGTTCGAAAAGTGTTTTTTCAACACTAATACAAGTGCAAAAGTGGTTTCCTGCACCAACACAAGTGCGAAAAGTGGTTTTTCAACACTAACACACGTGCGAAAAGTGGTTTTTCAACACTAACACAAGTTCGAAAAGTGTTTTTTCCACACTAATACAAGTGCAAAAGTGGTTTCCTGCACCAACACAAGTGCGAAAAGTGGTTTTTCAACACTAACACAAGTGCGAAAAGTGGTTTTTCAACACTAACACAAGTTCGAAAAGTGTTTTTCCACACTAATACAAGTGCAAAAGTGGTTTCCTGCACCAACACAAGTGCGAAAAGTGGTTTTTCAACACTAACACAAGTGCGAAAAGTGGTTTTTCAACACTAACACAAGTGCAAAAAGTGGTTTTTCAACACTAACACAAGTGCGAAAAGTGTTTTTTCCACACTAATACAAGTGCAAAAGTGGTTTCCTGCACCAACACAAGTGCGAAAAGTGGTTTTTCAACACTAACACAAGTGCGAAAAGTGGTTTTTCAACACTAACACAAGTGCGAAAAGTGATTTTTCAACACTAACACAAGTGCGAAAAGTGGTTTTTCAACACTAACACAAGTGCGAAAAGTGTTTTTTCCATGCTAATACAAGTGCAAAAGTGGTTTCCTGCACCAACACAAGTGCGAAAAGTGGTTTTTCAACACGAACACAAGTGTGAAAAGTGGTTTTTCAACACTAACACAAGTGCGAAAAGTGTTTTTTCCACACTAATACAAGTGCAAAAGTGGTTTCCTGCACCAACACAAGTGCGAAAAGTGGTTTTTCAACACTAACACAAGTGCGAAAAGTGGTTTTTCAACACTAACACAAGTGCGAAAAGTGGTTTTTCAACACTAACACAAGTGCGGAAAGTGTTTTTTCCACACTAATACAAGTGCAAAAGTGGTTTCCTCCACCAACACAAGTGCGAAAAGTGGTTTTTCAACACTAACACAAGTGTGAAAAGTGGTTTTTCAACACTAACACAAGTGCGAAAAGTGGTTTTTCAACACTATCACAAGTGCAAAAAGTGTTTTTTCCACACTAATACAAGTGCAAAAGTGGTTTCCTGCACCAACAAAAGTGTGAAAAGTGGTTTTTCAACACTAACACAAGTGCGAAAAGTGGTTTTTCAACACTAACACAAGTGCGAAAAGTGGTTTTTCAACACTATCACAAGTGCAAAAAGTGTTTTTTCCACACTAATACAAGTGCAAAAGTGGTTTCCTGCACCAACACAAGTGCGAAAAGTGGTTTTTCAACACTAACACAAGTGCGAAAAGTGGTTTTTCAACACTAACACAAGTGCAAAAAGTGGTTTTTCAACACTAACACAAGTGCGAAAAGTGTTTTTTCCACACTAATACAAGTGCAAAAGTGGTTTCCTGCACCAACACAAGTGCAAAAAGTGGTTTTTCAACACTAACACAAGTGCGAAAAGTGGTTTTCAACACTAACACAAGTGTGAAAAGTGGTTTTTCAACACTAACACAAGTGCGAAAAGTGTTTTTTCCACACTAATACAAGTGTGAAAGTGGTTTCCTGCACCAACACAAGTGCGAAAAGTGGTTTTTCAACACTAACAGAAGTGCGAAAAGTGGTTTTTCAACACTAACACAAGTGCGAAAAGCGTTTTTTCCACACTAATACAAGTGCAAAAGTGGTTTCCTGCACCAACACAAGTGCGAAATGTGGTTTTTCAACACTAACACAAGTGCGAAAAGTGGTTTTTCAACACTAACACAAGTTCGAAAAGTGTTTTTTCCACACTAATACAAGTGCAAAAGTGGTTTCCTGCACCAACACAAGTGCGAAAAGTGGTTTTTCAACACTAACACAAGTGTGAAAAGTGGTTTTTCAACACTAACACAAGTGCGAAAAGTGGTTTTTCAACACTAATACAAGTGCAAAAGTGGTTTCCTGCACCAACACAGGTGCGAAAAGTGGTTTTTCAACACTAACACAAGTGTGAAAAGTGGTTTTTCAACACTAACACAAGTTCGAAAAGTGTTTTTTCAACACTAATACAAGTGCAAAAGTGGTTTCCTGCACCAACACAAGTGCGAAAAGTGGTTTTTCAACACTAACACACGTGCGAAAAGTGGTTTTTCAACACTAACACAAGTTCGAAAAGTGTTTTTTCCACACTAATACAAGTGCAAAAGTGGTTTCCTGCACCAACACAAGTGCGAAAAGTGGTTTTTCAACACTAACACAAGTGCGAAAAGTGGTTTTTCAACACTAACACAAGTTCGAAAAGTGTTTTTCCACACTAATACAAGTGCAAAAGTGGTTTCCTGCACCAACACAAGTGCGAAAAGTGGTTTTTCAACACTAACACAAGTGCGAAAAGTGGTTTTTCAACACTAACACATGTGCGAAAAGTGGTTTTTCAACACTAACACAAGTGCGAAAAGTGTTTTTCCACACTAATACAAGTGCAAAAGTGGTTTCCTGCACCAACACAAGTGCGAAAAGTGGTTTTTCAACACTAACACAAGTGCGAAATGTGGTTTTTCAACACTAACACAAGTGCGAAAAGTGGTTTTTCAACACTATCACAAGTGCGAAAAGTGTTTTTTCCACACTAATACAAGTGCAAAAGTGGTTTCCTGCACCAACACAAGTGCGAAAAGTGGTTTTTCAACACTAACACAAGTGCGAAAAGTGGTTTTTCAACACTAACACAAGTTCGAAAAGTGTTTTTTCCACACTAATACAAGTGCAAAAGTGGTTTCCTGCACCAACACAAGTGCGAAAAGTGGTTTTTCAACACTAACACAAGTGCGAAAAGTGGTTTTTCAACACTAACACAAGTGCGAAAAGTGGTTTTTCAACACTAACACAAGTGCGAAAAGTGATTTTTCAACACTAACACAAGTGCGAAAAGTGGTTTTTCAACACTAACACAAGTGCGAAAAGTGTTTTTTCCATGCTAATACAAGTGCAAAAGTGGTTTCCTGCACCAACACAAGTGCGAAAAGTGGTTTTTCAACACGAACACAAGTGTGAAAAGTGGTTTTTCAACACTAACACAAGTGCGAAAAGTGTTTTTTCCACACTAATACAAGTGCAAAAGTGGTTTCCTGCACCAACACAAGTGCGAAAAGTGGTTTTTCAACACTAACACAAGTGCGAAAAGTGGTTTTTCAACACTAACACAAGTGCGAAAAGTGGTTTTTCAACACTAACACAAGTGCGGAAAGTGTTTTTTCCACACTAATACAAGTGCAAAAGTGGTTTCCTCCACCAACACAAGTGCGAAAAGTGGTTTTTCAACACTAACACAAGTGTGAAAAGTGGTTTTTCAACACTAACACAAGTGCGAAAAGTGGTTTTTCAACACTATCACAAGTGCAAAAAGTGTTTTTTCCACACTAATACAAGTGCAAAAGTGGTTTCCTGCACCAACAAAAGTGTGAAAAGTGGTTTTTCAACACTAACACAAGTGCGAAAAGTGGTTTTTCAACACTAACACAAGTGCGAAAAGTGGTTTTTCAACACTATCACAAGTGCAAAAAGTGTTTTTTCCACACTAATACAAGTGCAAAAGTGGTTTCCTGCACCAACACAAGTGCGAAAAGTGGTTTTTCAACACTAACACAAGTGCGAAAAGTGGTTTTTCAACACTAACACAAGTGCAAAAAGTGGTTTTTCAACACTAACACAAGTGCGAAAAGTGTTTTTTCCACACTAATACAAGTGCAAAAGTGGTTTCCTGCACCAACACAAGTGCAAAAAGTGGTTTTTCAACACTAACACAAGTGCGAAAAGTGGTTTTCAAC
The DNA here is from genome assembly GCF_964187855.1 of Myxine glutinosa. Taxonomy (NCBI): domain Eukaryota; kingdom Metazoa; phylum Chordata; class Myxini; order Myxiniformes; family Myxinidae; genus Myxine; species Myxine glutinosa. The sequence goes on from NW_027616699.1 coordinate 83,446, forward strand.
ACTAACACAAGTGTGAAAAGTGGTTTTTCAACACTAACACAAGTGCGAAAAGTGTTTTTTCCACACTAATACAAGTGTGAAAGTGGTTTCCTGCACCAACACAAGTGCGAAAAGTGGTTTTTCAACACTAACAGAAGTGCGAAAAGTGGTTTTTCAACACTAACACAAGTGCGAAAAGCGTTTTTTCCACACTAATACAAGTGCAAAAGTGGTTTCCTGCACCAACACAAGTGCGAAATGTGGTTTTTCAACACTAACACAAGTGCGAAAAGTGGTTTTTCAACACTAACACAAGTTCGAAAAGTGTTTTTTCCACACTAATACAAGTGCAAAAGTGGTTTCCTGCACCAACACAAGTGCGAAAAGTGGTTTTTCAACACTAACACAAGTGTGAAAAGTGGTTTTTCAACACTAACACAAGTGCGAAAAGTGGTTTTTCAACACTAATACAAGTGCAAAAGTGGTTTCCTGCACCAACACAGGTGCGAAAAGTGGTTTTTCAACACTAACACAAGTGTGAAAAGTGGTTTTTCAACACTAACACAAGTTCGAAAAGTGTTTTTTCAACACTAATACAAGTGCAAAAGTGGTTTCCTGCACCAACACAAGTGCGAAAAGTGGTTTTTCAACACTAACACACGTGCGAAAAGTGGTTTTTCAACACTAACACAAGTTCGAAAAGTGTTTTTTCCACACTAATACAAGTGCAAAAGTGGTTTCCTGCACCAACACAAGTGCGAAAAGTGGTTTTTCAACACTAACACAAGTGCGAAAAGTGGTTTTTCAACACTAACACAAGTTCGAAAAGTGTTTTTCCACACTAATACAAGTGCAAAAGTGGTTTCCTGCACCAACACAAGTGCGAAAAGTGGTTTTTCAACACTAACACAAGTGCGAAAAGTGGTTTTTCAACACTAACACATGTGCGAAAAGTGGTTTTTCAACACTAACACAAGTGCGAAAAGTGTTTTTCCACACTAATACAAGTGCAAAAGTGGTTTCCTGCACCAACACAAGTGCGAAAAGTGGTTTTTCAACACTAACACAAGTGCGAAATGTGGTTTTTCAACACTAACACAAGTGCGAAAAGTGGTTTTTCAACACTATCACAAGTGCGAAAAGTGTTTTTTCCACACTAATACAAGTGCAAAGTGGTTTCCTGCACCAACACAAGTGCGAAAAGTGGTTTTTCAACACTAACACAAGTGCGAAAAGTGGTTTTTCAACACTAACACAAGTTCGAAAAGTGTTTTTTCCACACTAATACAAGTGCAAAAGTGGTTTCCTGCACCAACACAAGTGCGAAAAGTGGTTTTTCAACACTAACACAAGTGCGAAAAGTGGTTTTTCAACACTAACACAAGTGCGAAAAGTGGTTTTTCAACACTAACACAAGTTCGAAAAGTGTTTTTTCAACACTAATACAAGTGCAAAAGTGGTTTCCTGCACCAACACAAGTGCGAAAAGTGGTTTTTCAACACTAACACAAGTGCGAAAAGTGGTTTTTCAACACTAACACAAGTGCGAAAAGTGGTTTTTCAACACTATCACAAGTGCAAAAAGTGTTTTTGCCACACTAATACAAGTGCAAAAGTGGTTTCCTGCACCAACACAAGTGTGAAAAGTGGTTTTTCAACACTAACACAAGTGCGAAAAAGTGGTTTTTCAACACTAACACAAGTGCGAAAAGTGGTTTTTCAAGAACTATCACAAGTGCAAAAAGTGTTTTTTCCACACGAATACAAGTGCAAAAGTGGTTTCCTGCACCAACACAAGTGCGAAAAGTGGTTTTTCAACACTAACACAAGTGCGAAAAGTGGTTTTTCAACACTAACACAAGTGCAAAAAGTGGTTTTTCAACACTATCACAAGTGCAAAAAGTGTTTTTTCCACACTAATACAAGTGCAAAAGTGGTTTCCTGCACCAACAAAAGTGTGAAAAGTGGTTTTTCAACACTAACACAAGTGCGAAAAGTGGTTTTTTCAACACTAACACAAGTGCAAAAAGTGGTTTTTCAACACTAACACAAGTGCGGAAAGTGTTTTTTCCACACTAATACAAGTGCAAAAGTGGTTTCCTGCAACAACACAAGTGCGAAAAGTGGTTTTTCAGCACTAACAGAAGTGCGAAAAGTGGTTTTTCAACACTAACACAAGTTCGAAAAGTGTTTTTTCCACACTAATACAAGTGCAAAAGTGGTTTCCTGCACCAACACAAGTGCGAAAAGTGGTTTTTCAACACTAACACAAGTGCGAAAAGTGGTTTTTCAACACTAACACAAGTGCAAAAAGTGGTTTTTCAACACTAACACAAGTTCGAAAAGTGTTTTTTCCACACTAATACAAGTGCAAAAGTGGTTTCCTGCACCAACACAAGTGCGAAAAGTGGTTTTTCAACACTAACACAAGTGCAAAAAGTGGTTTTTCAACACTAACACAAGTGCGAAAAGTGTTTTTTCCACACTAATACAAGTGCAAAAGTGGTTTCCTGCACCAACACAAGTGCGAAAAGTGGTTTTTCAACACTAACACAAGTGCGAAAAGTGGTTTTTCAACACTAACACAAGTGCAAAAAGTGGTTTTTCAACATTAACACAAGTGCGAAAAGTGTTTTTTCCACACTAATACAAGTGCAAAAGTGGTTTCCTGCACCAACACAAGTGCGAAAAGTGGTTTTTCAACACTAACACAAGTGCGAAAAGTGGTTTTTCAACACTAACACAAGTGCGAAAAGTGGTTTTTCAACACTAACACAAGTGCGAAAAGTGGTTTTTCAACACTAACACAAGTGCAAAAAGTGGTTTTTCCACACTAATACAAGTGCAAAAGTGGTTTCCTGCACCAACACAAGTGTGAAAAGTAGTTTTTCAACACTAACACAAGTGCGAAAAGTGGTTTTTCAACACTAACACAAGTGCGAAAAGTGTTTTTTCCACACTAATACAAGTGCAAAAGTGGTTTCCTGCACCAACACAAGTGCGAAAAGTGGTTTTTCAACACTAACACAAGTGCGAAAAGTGTTTTTTCCACACTAATACAAGTGCAAAAGTGGTTTCCTGCACCAACACAAGTGCGAAATGTGGTTTTTCAACACTAACACAAGTGCGAAAAGTGGTTTTTCAACACTAACACAAGTTCGAAAAGTGTTTTTTTCCACACTAATACAAGTGCAAAAGTGGTTTCCTGCACCAACACAAGTGCGAAAAGTGGTTTTTCAACACAAACACAAGTGTGAAAAGTGGTTTTTCAACACTAACACAAGTGCGAAAAGTGGTTTTTCAACACTAACACAAGTTCGAAAAGTGTTTTTTCAACACTAATACAAGTGCAAAAGTGGTTTCCTGCACCAACACAAGTGCGAAAAGTGGTTTTTCAACACTAACACACGTGCGAAAAGTGGTTTTTCAACACTAACACAAGTTCGAAAAGTGTTTTTTCCACACTAATACAAGTGCAAAAGTGGTTTCCTGCACCAACACAAGTGCGAAAAGTGGTTTTTCAACACTAACACAAGTGCGAAAAGTGGTTTTTCAACACTAACACAAGTTCGAAAAGTGTTTTTCCACACTAATACAAGTGCAAAAGTGGTTTCCTGCACCAACACAAGTGCGAAAAGTGGTTTTTCAACACTAACACAAGTGCGAAAAGTGGTTTTTCAACACTAACACAAGTGCAAAAAGTGGTTTTTCAACACTAACACAAGTGCGAAAAGTGTTTTTTCCACACTAATACAAGTGCAAAAGTGGTTTCCTGCACCAACACAAGTGCGAAAAGTGGTTTTTCAACACTAACACAAGTGCGAAAAGTGGTTTTTCAACACTAACACAAGTGCGAAAAGTGATTTTTCAACACTAACACAAGTGCGAAAAGTGGTTTTTCAACACTAACACAAGTGCGAAAAGTGTTTTTTCCATGCTAATACAAGTGCAAAAGTGGTTTCCTGCACCAACACAAGTGCGAAAAGTGGTTTTCAACACGAACACAAGTGTGAAAAGTGGTTTTTCAACACTAACACAAGTGCGAAAAGTGTTTTTTCCACACTAATACAAGTGCAAAAGTGGTTTCCTGCACCAACACAAGTGCGAAAAGTGGTTTTTCAACACTAACACAAGTGCGAAAAGTGGTTTTTCAACACTAACACAAGTGCGAAAAGTGGTTTTTCAACACTAACACAAGTGCGGAAAGTGTTTTTTCCACACTAATACAAGTGCAAAAGTGGTTTCCTCCACCAACACAAGTGCGAAAAGTGGTTTTTCAACACTAACACAAGTGTGAAAAGTGGTTTTTCAACACTAACACAAGTGCGAAAAGTGGTTTTTCAACACTATCACAAGTGCAAAAAGTGTTTTTTCCACACTAATACAAGTGCAAAAGTGGTTTCCTGCACCAACAAAAGTGTGAAAAGTGGTTTTTCAACACTAACACAAGTGCGAAAAGTGGTTTTTCAACACTAACACAAGTGCGAAAAGTGGTTTTTCAACACTATCACAAGTGCAAAAAGTGTTTTTTCCACACTAATACAAGTGCAAAAGTGGTTTCCTGCACCAACACAAGTGCGAAAAGTGGTTTTTCAACACTAACACAAGTGCGAAAAGTGGTTTTTCAACACTAACACAAGTGCAAAAAGTGGTTTTTCAACACTAACACAAGTGCGAAAAGTGTTTTTTCCACACTAATACAAGTGCAAAAGTGGTTTCCTGCACCAACACAAGTGCAAAAAGTGGTTTTTCAACACTAACACAAGTGCGAAAAGTGGTTTTCAACACTAACACAAGTGTGAAAAGTGGTTTTTCAACACTAACACAAGTGCGAAAAGTGTTTTTTCCACACTAATACAAGTGTGAAAGGTTTCCTGCACCAACACAAGTGCGAAAAGTGGTTTTTTCAACACTAACAGAAGTGCGAAAAGTGGTTTTTCAACACTAACACAAGTGCGAAAAGTGTTTTTTCCACACTAATACAAGTGCAAAAGTGGTTTCCTGCACCAACACAAGTGCGAAATGTGGTTTTTCAACACTAACACAAGTGCGAAAAGTGGTTTTTCAACACTAACACAAGTTCGAAAAGTGTTTTTTCCACACTAATACAAGTGCAAAAGTGGTTTCCTGCACCAACACAAGTGCGAAAAGTGGTTTTTCAACACTAACACAAGTGTGAAAAGTGGTTTTTCAACACTAACACAAGTGCGAAAAGTGGTTTTTCAACACTAATACAAGTGCAAAAGTGGTTTCCTGCACCAACACAGGTGCGAAAAGTGGTTTTTCAACACTAACACAAGTGTGAAAAGTGGTTTTTCAACACTAACACAAGTTCGAAAAGTGTTTTTTCAACACTAATACAAGTGCAAAAGTGGTTTCCTGCACCAACACAAGTGCGAAAAGTGGTTTTTCAACACTAACACACGTGCGAAAAGTGGTTTTTCAACACTAACACAAGTTCGAAAAGTGTTTTTTCCACACTAATACAAGTGCAAAAGTGGTTTCCTGCACCAACACAAGTGCGAAAAGTGGTTTTTCAACACTAACACAAGTGCGAAAAGTGGTTTTTCAACACTAACACAAGTTCGAAAAGTGTTTTTCCACACTAATACAAGTGCAAAAGTGGTTTCCTGCACCAACACAAGTGCGAAAAGTGGTTTTTCAACACTAACACAAGTGCGAAAAGTGGTTTTTCAACACTAACACATGTGCGAAAAGTGGTTTTTCAACACTAACACAAGTGCGAAAAGTGTTTTTCCACACTAATACAAGTGCAAAAGTGGTTTCCTGCACCAACACAAGTGCGAAAAGTGGTTTTTCAACACTAACACAAGTGCGAAATGTGGTTTTTCAACACTAACACAAGTGCGAAAAGTGGTTTTTCAACACTATCACAAGTGCGAAAAGTGTTTTTTCCACACTAATACAAGTGCAAAAGTGGTTTCCTGCACCAACACAAGTGCGAAAAGTGGTTTTTCAACACTAACACAAGTGCGAAAAGTGGTTTTTCAACACTAACACAAGTTCGAAAAGTGTTTTTTCCACACTAATACAAGTGCAAAAGTGGTTTCCTGCACCAACACAAGTGCGAAAAGTGGTTTTTCAACACTAACACAAGTGCGAAAAGTGGTTTTTCAACACTAACACAAGTGCGAAAAGTGGTTTTTCAACACTAACACAAGTTCGAAAAGTGTTTTTTCAACACTAATACAAGTGCAAAAGTGGTTTCCTGCACCAACACAAGTGCGAAAAGTGGTTTTTCAACACTAACACAAGTGCGAAAAGTGGTTTTTCAACACTAACACAAGTGCGAAAAGTGGTTTTTCAACACTATCACAAGTGCAAAAAGTGTTTTTTCCACACTAATACAAGTGCAAAAGTGGTTTCCTGCACCAACACAAGTGTGAAAAGTGGTTTTTCAACACTAACACAAGTGCGAAAAGTGGTTTTTCAACACTAACACAAGTGCGAAAAGTGGTTTTTCAAGAACTATCACAAGTGCAAAAAGTGTTTTTTCCACACGAATACAAGTGCAAAAGTGGTTTCCTGCACCAACACAAGTGCGAAAAGTGGTTTTTCAACACTAACACAAGTGCGAAAAGTGGTTTTTCAACACTAACACAAGTGCAAAAAGTGGTTTTTCAACACTATCACAAGTGCAAAAAGTGTTTTTTTCCACACTAATACAAGTGCAAAAGTGGTTTCCTGCACCAACAAAAGTGTGAAAAGTGGTTTTTCAACACTAACACAAGTGCGAAAAGTGGTTTTTCAACACTAACACAAGTGCAAAAAGTGGTTTTTCAACACTAACACAAGTGCGGAAAGTGTTTTTTCCACACTAATACAAGTGCTAAAGTGGTTTCCTGCAACAACACAAGTGCGAAAAGTGGTTTTTCAGCACTAACAGAAGTGCGAAAAGTGGTTTTTCAACACTAACACAAGTTCGAAAAGTGTTTTTTCCACACTAATACAAGTGCAAAAGTGGTTTCCTGCACCAACACAAGTGCGAAAAGTGGTTTTTCAACACTAACACAAGTGCGAAAAGTGGTTTTTCAACACTAACACAAGTGCAAAAAGTGGTTTTTCAACACTAACACAAGTTCGAAAAGTGTTTTTTCCACACTAATACAAGTGCAAAAGTGGTTTCCTGCACCAACACAAGTGCGAAAAGTGGTTTTTCAACACTAACACAAGTGCAAAAAGTGGTTTTTCAACACTAACACAAGTGCGAAAAGTGTTTTTTCCACACTAATACAAGTGCAAAAGTGGTTTCCTGCACCAACACAAGTGCGAAAAGTGGTTTTTCAACACTAACACAAGTGCGAAAAGTGGTTTTTCAACACTAACACAAGTGCAAAAAGTGGTTTTTCAACATTAACACAAGTGCGAAAAGTGTTTTTTCCACACTAATACAAGTGCAAAAGTGGTTTCCTGCACCAACACAAGTGCGAAAAGTGGTTTTTCAACACTAACACAAGTGCGAAAAGTGGTTTTTCAACACTAACACAAGTGCGAAAAGTGGTTTTTCAACACTAACACAAGTGCGAAAAGTGGTTTTTCAACACTAACACAAGTGCAAAAAGTGGTTTTTCCACACTAATACAAGTGCAAAAGTGGTTTCCTGCACCAACACAAGTGTGAAAAGTAGTTTTTCAACACTAACACAAGTGCGAAAAGTGGTTTTTCAACACTAACACAAGTGCGAAAAGTGTTTTTTCCACACTAATACAAGTGCAAAAGTGGTTTCCTGCACCAACACAAGTGCGAAAAGTGGTTTTTCAACACTAACACAAGTGCGAAAAGTGGTTTTTCAACACTAACACAAGTGCGAAAAGTGATTTTTCAACACTAACACAAGTGCAAAAAGTGGTTTTTCAACACTAACACAAGTGCGAAAAGTGGTTTTTCAACACTAACACAAGTGCGGAAAGTGTTTTTTCCACACTAATACAAGTGCAAAAGTGGTTTCCTCCACCAACACAAGTGCGAAAAGTGGTTTTTCAACACTAACACAAGTGTGAAAAGTGGTTTTTCAACACTAACACAAGTGCGAAAAGTGGTTTTTCAACACTATCACAAGTGCAAAAAGTGTTTTTTCCACACTAATACAAGTGCAAAAGTGGTTTCCTGCACCAACAAAAGTGTGAAAAGTGGTTTTTCAACACTAACACAAGTGCGAAAAGTGGTTTTTCAACACTAACACAAGTGCGAAAAGTGGTTTTTCAACACTATCACAAGTGCAAAAAGTGTTTTTTCCACACTAATACAAGTGCAAAAGTGGTTTCCTGCACCAACACAAGTGCGAAAAGTGGTTTTTCAACACTAACACAAGTGCGAAAAGTGGTTTTTCAACACTAACACAAGTGCAAAAAGTGGTTTTTCAACACTAACACAAGTGCGAAAAGTGTTTTTTCCACACTAATACAAGTGCAAAAGTGGTTTCCTGCACCAACACAAGTGCAAAAAGTGGTTTTTCAACACTAACACAAGTGCGAAAAGTGGTTTTCAACACTAACACAAGTGTGAAAAGTGGTTTTTCAACACTAACACAAGTGCGAAAAGTGTTTTTTCCACACTAATACAAGTGTAAATGTGGTTTCCTGCACCAACACAAGTGCGAAAAGTGGTTTTTCAACACTAACAGAAGTGCGAAAAGTGGTTTTTCAACACTAACACAAGTGCGAAAAGTGTTTTTTCCACACTAATACAAGTGCAAAAGTGGTTTCCTGCACCAACACAAGTGCGAAATGTGGTTTTTCAACACTAACACAAGTGCGAAAAGTGGTTTTTCAACACTAACACAAGTTCGAAAAGTGTTTTTTCCACACTAATACAAGTGCAAAAGTGGTTTCCTGCACCAACACAAGTGCGAAAAGTGGTTTTTCAACACTAACACAAGTGTGAAAAGTGGTTTTTCAACACTAACACAAGTGCGAAAAGTGGTTTTTCAACACTAACACAAGTTCGAAAAGTGTTTTTTCAACACTAATACAAGTGCAAAAGTGGTTTCCTGCACCAACACAAGTGCGAAAAGTGGTTTTTCAACACTAACACACGTGCGAAAAGTGGTTTTTCAACACTAACACAAGTTCGAAAAGTGTTTTTTCCACACTAATACAAGTGCAAAAGTGGTTTCCTGCACCAACACAAGTGCGAAAAGTGGTTTTTCAACACTAACACAAGTGCGAAAAGTGGTTTTTCAACACTAACACAAGTTCGAAAAGTGTTTTTCCACACTAATACAAGAGCAAAAGTGGTTTCCTGCACCAACACAAGTGCGAAAAGTGGTTTTTCAACACTAACACAAGTGCGAAAAGTGGTTTTTCAACACTAACACAAGTGCAAAAAGTGGTTTTTCAACACTAACACAAGTGCGAAAAGTGTTTTTTCCACACTAATACAAGTGCAAAAGTGGTTTCCTGCACCAACACAAGTGCGAAAAGTGGTTTTTCAACACTAACACAAGTGCGAAAAGTGGTTTTTCAACACTAACACAAGTGCGAAAAGTGATTTTTCAACACTAACACAAGTGCGAAAAGTGGTTTTTCAACACTAACACAAGTGCGAAAAGTGTTTTTTCCATGCTAATACAAGTGCAAAAGTGGTTTCCTGCACAAACACAAGTGCGAAAAGTGGTTTTTCAACACGAACACAAGTGTGAAAAGTGGTTTTTCAACACTAACACAAGTGCGAAAAGTGTTTTTTCCACACTAATACAAGTGCAAAAGTGGTTTCCTGCACCAACACAAGTGCGAAAAGTGGTTTTTCAACACTAACACAAGTGCGAAAAGTGGTTTTTCAACACTAACACAAGTGCGAAAAGTGGTTTTTCAACACTAACACAAGTGCGGAAAGTGTTTTTTCCACACTAATACAAGTGCAAAAGTGGTTTCCTCCACCAACACAAGTGCGAAAAGTGGTTTTTCAACACTAACACAAGTGTGAAAAGTGGTTTTTCAACACTAACACAAGTGCGAAAAGTGGTTTTTCAACACTATCACAAGTGCAAAAAGTGTTTTTTCCACACTAATACAAGTGCAAAAGTGGTTTCCTGCACCAACAAAAGTGTGAAAAGTGGTTTTTCAACACTAACACAAGTGCGAAAAGTGGTTTTTCAACACTAACACAAGTGCGAAAAGTGGTTTTTCAACACTATCACAAGTGCAAAAAGTGTTTTTTCCACACTAATACAAGTGCAAAAGTGGTTTCCTGCACCAACACAAGTGCGAAAAGTGGTTTTTCAACACTAACACAAGTGCGAAAAGTGGTTTTTCAACACTAACACAAGTGCAAAAAGTGGTTTTTCAACACTAACACAAGTGCGAAAAGTGTTTTTTCCACACTAATACAAGTGCAAAAGTGGTTTCCTGCACCAACACAAGTGCAAAAAGTGGTTTTTCAACACTAACACAAGTGCGAAAAGTGGTTTTCAACACTAACACAAGTGTGAAAAGTGGTTTTTCAACACTAACACAAGTGCGAAAAGTGTTTTTTCCACACTAATACAAGTGTAAAAGTGGTTTCCTGCACCAACACAAGTGCGAAAAGTGGTTTTTCAACACTAACAGAAGTGCGAAAAGTGGTTTTTCAACACTAACACAAGTGCGAAAAGTGTTTTTTCCACACTAATACAAGTGCAAAAGTGGTTTCCTGCACCAACACAAGTGCGAAATGTGGTTTTTCAACACTAACACAAGTGCGAAAAGTGGTTTTTCAACACTAACACAAGTTCGAAAAGTGTTTTTTCCACACTAATACAAGTGCAAAAGTGGTTTCCTGCACCAACACAAGTGCGAAAAGTGGTTTTTCAACACTAACACAAGTGTGAAAAGTGGTTTTTCAACACTAACACAAGTGCGAAAAGTGGTTTTTCAACACTAATACAAGTGCAAAAGTGGTTTCCTGCACCAACACAAGTGCGAAAAGTGGTTTTTCAACACTAACACAAGTGTGAAAAGTGGTTTTTCAACACTAACACAAGTTCGAAAAGTGTTTTTTCAACACTAATACAAGTGCAAAAGTGGTTTCCTGCACCAACACAAGTGCGAAAAGTGGTTTTTCAACACTAACACACGTGCGAAAAGTGGTTTTTCAACACTAACACAAGTTCGAAAAGTGTTTTTTCCACACTAATACAAGTGCAAAAGTGGTTTCCTGCACCAACACAAGTGCGAAAAGTGGTTTTTCAACACTAACACAAGTGCGAAAAGTGGTTTTTCAACACTAACACAAGTTCGAAAAGTGTTTTTCCACACTAATACAAGTGCAAAAGTGGTTTCCTGCACCAACACAAGTGCGAAAAGTGGTTTTTCAACACTAACACAAGTGCGAAAAGTGGTTTTTCAACACTAACACATGTGCGAAAAGTGGTTTTTCAACACTAACACAAGTGCGAAAAGTGTTTTTCCACACTAATACAAGTGCAAAAGTGGTTTCCTGCACCAACACAAGTGCGAAAAGTGGTTTTTCAACACTAACACAAGTGCGAAATGTGGTTTTTCAACACTAACACAAGTGCGAAAAGTGGTTTTTCAACACTATCACAAGTGCGAAAAGTGTTTTTTCCACACTAATACAAGTGCAAAAGTGGTTTCCTGCACCAACACAAGTGCGAAAAGTGGTTTTTCAACACTAACACAAGTGCGAAAAGTGGTTTTTCAACACTAACACAAGTTCGAAAAGTGTTTTTTCCACACTAATACAAGTGCAAAAGTGGTTTCCTGCACCAACACAAGTGCGAAAAGTGGTTTTTCAACACTAACACAAGTGCGAAAAGTGGTTTTTCAACACTAACACAAGTGCGAAAAGTGGTTTTTCAACACTAACACAAGTTCGAAAAGTGTTTTTTCAACACTAATACAAGTGCAAAAGTGGTTTCCTGCACCAACACAAGTGCGAAAAGTGGTTTTTCAACACTGACACAAGTGCGAAAAGTGGTTTTTCAACACTAACACAAGTGCGAAAAGTGGTTTTTCAACACTATCACAAGTGCAAAAAGTGTTTTTTCCACACTAATACAAGTGCAAAAGTGGTTTCCTGCACCAACACAAGTGTGAAAAGTGGTTTTTCAACACTAACACAAGTGCGAAAAGTGGTTTTTCAACACTAACACAAGTGCGAAAAGTGGTTTTTCAAGAACTATCACAAGTGCAAAAAGTGTTTTTTCCACACGAATACAAGTGCAAAAGTGGTTTCCTGCACCAACACAAGTGCGAAAAGTGGTTTTTCAACACTAACACAAGTGCGAAAAGTGGTTTTTCAACACTAACACAAGTGCAAAAAGTGGTTTTTCAACACTATCACAAGTGCAAAAAGTGTTTTTTCCACACTAATACAAGTGCAAAAGTGGTTTCCTGCACCAACAAAAGTGTGAAAAGTGGTTTTTCAACACTAACACAAGTGCGAAAAGTGGTTTTTCAACACTAACACAAGTGCAAAAAGTGGTTTTTCAACACTAACACAAGTGCGGAAAGTGTTTTTTCCACACTAATACAAGTGCAAAAGTGGTTTCCTGCAACAACACAAGTGCGAAAAGTGGTTTTTCAGCACTAACAGAAGTGCGAAAAGTGGTTTTTCAACACTAACACAAGTTCGAAAAGTGTTTTTTCCACACTAATACAAGTGCAAAAGTGGTTTCCTGCACCAACACAAGTGCGAAAAGTGGTTTTTCAACACTAACACAAGTGCGAAAAGTGGTTTTTCAACACTAACACAAGTGCAAAAAGTGGTTTTTCAACACTAACACAAGTTCGAAAAGTGTTTTTTCCACACTAATACAAGTGCAAAAGTGGTTTCCTGCACCAACACAAGTGCGAAAAGTGGTTTTTCAACACTAACACAAGTGCAAAAAGTGGTTTTTCAACACTAACACAAGTGCGAAAAGTGTTTTTTCCACACTAATACAAGTGCAAAAGTGGTTTCCTGCACCAACACAAGTGCGAAAAGTGGTTTTTCAACACTAACACAAGTGCGAAAAGTGGTTTTTCAACACTAACACAAGTGCAAAAAGTGGTTTTTCAACATTAACACAAGTGCGAAAAGTGTTTTTTCCACACTAATACAAGTGCAAAAGTGGTTTCCTGCACCAACACAAGTGCGAAAAGTGGTTTTTCAACACTAACACAAGTGCGAAAAGTGGTTTTTCAACACTAACACAAGTGCGAAAAGTGGTTTTTCAACACTAACACAAGTGCGAAAAGTGGTTTTTCAACACTAACACAAGTGCAAAAAGTGGTTTTTCCACACTAATACAAGTGCAAAAGTGGTTTCCTGCACCAACACAAGTGTGAAAAGTAGTTTTTCAACACTAACACAAGTGCGAAAAGTGGTTTTTCAACACTAACACAAGTGCGAAAAGTGTTTTTTCCACACTAATACAAGTGCAAAAGTGGTTTCCTGCACCAACACAAGTGCGAAAAGTGGTTTTTCAACACTAACACAAGTGCGAAAAGTGGTTTTTCAACACTAACACAAGTGCGAAAAGTGTTTTTTCCACACTAATACAAGTGCAAAAGTGGTTTTCTGCACCAACACAAGTGCAAAAAGTGGTTTTTCAACACTGCAACAAGTGCGAAAAGTGGTTTTTCAACACTAACACAAGTGCAAAAAGTGGTTTTTCAACACTAACACAAGTGCGGAAAGTGTTTTTTCCACACTAATACAAGTGCAAAAGTGGTTTCCTGCAACAAGACAAGTGCGAAAAATGGTTTTTCAACACTAACACAAGTTCGAAAAGTGTTTTTTCAACACTAATACAAGTGCAAAAGTGGTTTCCTGCACCAACACAAGTGCGAAAAGTGGTTTTTCAACACTAACACAAGTGCGAAAAGTGGTTTTTCAACACTAACACAAGTGCGAAAAGTGGTTTTTCAACACTATCACAAGTGCAAAAAGTGTTTTTTCCACACTAATACAAGTGCAAAAGTGGTTTCCTGCACCAACACAAGTGTGAAAAGTGGTTTTTCAACACTAACACAAGTGCGAAAAGTGGTTTTTCAACACTAACACAAGTGCGAAAAGTGGTTTTTCAAGAACTATCACAAGTGCAAAAAGTGTTTTTTCCACACGAATACAAGTGCAAAAGTGGTTTCCTGCACCAACACAAGTGCGAAAAGTGGTTTTTCAACACTAACACAAGTGCGAAAAGTGGTTTTTCAACACTAACACAAGTGCAAAAAGTGGTTTTTCAACACTAACACAAGTGCGAAAAGTGTTTTTTCCACACTAATACAAGTGCAAAAGTGGTTTCCTGCACCAACACAAGTGCGAAAAGTGGTTTTTCAACACTAACACAAGTGCGAAAAGTGGTTTTTCAACACTAACACAAGTGCGAAAAGTGATTTTTCAACACTAACACAAGTGCAAAAAGTGGTTTTTCAACACTAACACAAGTGCAAAAAGTGTTTTTTCCACACTAATACAAGTGCAAAAGTGGTTTCCTGCACCAACACAAGTGCGAAAAGTGGTTTTTCAACACTAACACAAGTGCGAAAAGTGGTTTTTCAACACTAACACAAGTGCGAAAAGTGTTTTTTCCACACTAATACAAGTGCAAAAGTGGTTTTCTGCACCAACACAAGTGCAAAAAGTGGTTTTTCAACACTAACACAAGTGCGAAAAGTGGTTTTTCAACACTAACACAAGTGCAAAAAGTGGTTTTTCAACACTAACACAAGTGCGGAAAGTGTTTTTTCCACACTAATACAAGTGCAAAAGTGGTTTCTTGCAACAACACAAGTGCGAAAAGTGGTTTTTCAGCACTAACAGAAGTGCGAAAAGTGGTTTTTCAACACAAACACAAGTTCGAAAAGTGTTTTTTCCACACTAATACAAGTGCAAAAGTGGTTTCCTGCACCAACACAAGTGCGAAAAGTGGTTTTTCAACACTAACACAAGTGCGAAAAGTGGTTTTTCAACACTAACACAAGTGCGAAAAGTGGTTTTTCAACACTAACAAACGTTCGATAAGTGTTTTTTCAACACTAATACAAGTGCAAAAGTGGTTTCCTGCACCAACACAAGTGCGAAAAGTGGTTTTTCAACACTAACACAAGTGCGAAAAGTGGTTTTTCAACACTAACACAAGTGCGAAAAGTGGTTTTTCAACACTATCACAAGTGCAAAAAGTGTTTTTTCCACACTAATACAAGTGCAAAAGTGGTTTCCTGCACCAACACAAGTGTGAAAAGTGGTTTTTCAACACTAACACAAGTGCGAAAAGTGGTTTTTCAACACTAACACAAGTGCGAAAAGTGGTTTTTCAACACTATCACAAGTGCAAAAAGTGTTTTTTCCACACGAATACAAGTGCAAAAGTTGTTTCCTGCACCAACACAAGTGCGAGAAGTGGTTTTTCAACACTAACACAAGTGCGAAAAGTGGTTTTTCAACACTAACACAAGTGCAAAAAGTGGTTTTTCAACACTAACACAAGTGCAAAAAGTGTTTTTTCCACACTAATACAAGTGCAAAAGTGGTTTCCTGCACCAACACAAGTGCGAAAAGTGGTTTTTCAACACTAACACAAGTGCGAAAAGTGGTTTTTCAACACTAACACAAGTGCGAAAAGTGGTTTTTCAACACTAACACAAGTGCGAAAAGTGGTTTTTCAACACTAACACAAGTGCGAAAAGTGTTTTTTCCATGCTAATACAAGTGCAAAAGTGGTTTCCTGCACCAACACAAGTGCGAAAAGTGGTTTTTCAACACGAACACAAGTGCGAAAAGTGGTTTTTCAACACTAACACAAGTGCGAAAAGTGTTTTTTCCACACTAATACAAGTGCAAAAGTGGTTTCGTGCACCAACACAAGTGCGAAAAGTGGTTTTTCAACACTAACACAAGTGCGAATAGTGGTTTTTCAACACTAACACAAGTGCGAAAAGTGGTTTTTCAACACTAACACAAGTGCGGAAAGTGTTTTTTCCACACTAATACAAGTGCAAAAGTGGTTTCCTCCACCAACACAAGTGCGAAAAGTGGTTTTTCAACACTAACACAAGTGTGAAAAGTGGTTTTTCAACACTAACACAAGTGCGAAAAGTGGTTTTTCAACACTATCACAAGTGCAAAAAGTGTTTTTTCCACACTAATACAAGTGCAAAAGTGGTTTCCTGCACCAACAAAAGTGTGAAAAGTGGTTTTTCAACACTAACACAAGTGCGAAAAGTGGTTTTTCAACACTAACACAAGTGCAAAAAGTGGTTTTTCAACACTAACACAAGTGCGGAAAGTGTTTTTTCCACACTAATACAAGTGCAAAAGTGGTTTCCTGCAACAACACAAGTGCGAAAAGTGGTTTTTCAGCACTAACAGAAGTGCGAAAAGTGGTTTTTCAACACTAACACAAGTTCGAAAAGTGTTTTTTCCACACTAATACAAGTGCAAAAGTGGTTTCCTGCACCAACACAAGTGCGAAAAGTGGTTTTTCAACACTAACACAAGTGCGAAAAGTGGTTTTTCAACACTAACACAAGTGCGAAAAGTGGTTTTTCAACACTAACACAAGTTCGAAAAGTGTTTTTTCCACACTAATACAAGTGCAAAAGTGGTTTCCTGCACCAACACAAGTGCGAAAAGTGGTTTTTCAACACTAACACAAGTGCAAAAGTGGTTTTTCAACACTAACACAAGTGCGAAAAGTGTTTTTTCCACACTAATACAAGTGCAAAAGTGGTTTCCTGCACCAACACAAGTGCGAAAAGTGGTTTTTCAACACTAACACAAGTGCGAAAAGTGGATTTTCAACACTAACACAAGTGCAAAAAGTGGTTTTTCAACACTAACACAAGTGCGAAAAGTGTTTCTTCCACACTAATACAAGTGCAAAAGTGGTTTACTGCACCAACACAAGTGCGAAAAGTGGTTTTTCAACACTAACACAAGTGCGAAAAGTGGTTTTTCAACACTAACACAAGTGCGAAAAGTGGTTTTTCAACACTAACACAAGTGCGAAAAGTGGTTTTTCAACACTAACACAAGTGCAAAAAGTGGTTTTTCCACACTAATACAAGTGCAAAAGTGGTTTCCTGCACCAACACAAGTGTGAAAAGTAGTTTTTCAACACTAACACAAGTGCGAAAAGTGGTTTTTCAACACTAACACAAGTGCGAAAAGTGTTTTTTCCACACTAATACAAGTGCAAAAGTGGTTTCCTGCACCAACACAAGTGCGAAAAGAGGTTTTTCAACACTAACACAAGTGCGAAAAGTGGTTTTTCAACACTAACACAAGTGCGAAAAGTGTTTTTTCAACACAAACACAAGTTCGAAAAGTGTTTTTTCCACACTAATACAAGTGCAAAAGTGGTTTCCTGCACCAACACAAGTGCGAAAAGTGGTTTTTCAACACTAACACAAGTGCGAAAAGTGGTTTTTCAACACTAACACAAGTGCGAAAAGTGGTTTTTCAACACTAACAAACGTTCGATAAGTGTTTTTTCAACACTAATACAAGTGCAAAAGTGGTTTCCTGCACCAACACAAGTGCGAAAAGTGGTTTTTCAACACTAACACAAGTGCGAAAAGTGGTTTTTCAACACTAACACAAGTGCGAAAAGTGGTTTTTCAACACTATCACAAGTGCAAAAAGTGTTTTTTCCACACTAATACAAGTGCAAAAGTGGTTTCCTGCACCAACACAAGTGTGAAAAGTGGTTTTTCAACACTAACACAAGTGCGAAAAGTGGTTTTTCAACACTAACACAAGTGCGAAAAGTGGTTTTTCAACACTATCACAAGTGCAAAAAGTGTTTTTTCCACACGAATACAAGTGCAAAAGTTGTTTCCTGCACCAACACAAGTGCGAGAAGTGGTTTTTCAACACTAACACAAGTGCGAAAAGTGGTTTTTCAACACTAACACAAGTGCAAAAAGTGGTTTTTCAACACTAACACAAGTGCAAAAAGTGTTTTTTCCACACTAATACAAGTGCAAAAGTGGTTTCCTGCACCAACACAAGTGCGAAAAGTGGTTTTTCAACACTAACACAAGTGCGAAAAGTGGTTTTTCAACACTAACACAAGTGCGAAAAGTGGTTTTTCAACACTAACACAAGTGCGAAAAGTGGTTTTTCAACACTAACACAAGTGCGAAAAGTGTTTTTTCCATGCTAATACAAGTGCAAAAGTGGTTTCCTGCACCAACACAAGTGCGAAAAGTGGTTTTTCAACACGAACACAAGTGCGAAAAGTGGTTTTTCAACACTAACACAAGTGCGAAAAGTGTTTTTTCCACACTAATACAAGTGCAAAAGTGGTTTCGTGCACCAACACAAGTGCGAAAAGTGGTTTTTCAACACTAACACAAGTGCGAATAGTGGTTTTTCAACACTAACACAAGTGCGAAAAGTGGTTTTTCAACACTAACACAAGTGCGGAAAGTGTTTTTTCCACACTAATACAAGTGCAAAAGTGGTTTCCTCCACCAACACAAGTGCGAAAAGTGGTTTTTCAACACTAACACAAGTGTGAAAAGTGGTTTTTCAACACTAACACAAGTGCGAAAAGTGGTTTTTCAACACTATCACAAGTGCAAAAAGTGTTTTTTCCACACTAATACAAGTGCAAAAGTGGTTTCCTGCACCAACAAAAGTGTGAAAAGTGGTTTTTCAACACTAACACAAGTGCGAAAAGTGGTTTTTCAACACTAACACAAGTGCAAAAAGTGGTTTTTCAACACTAACACAAGTGCGGAAAGTGTTTTTTCCACACTAATACAAGTGCAAAAGTGGTTTCCTGCAACAACACAAGTGCGAAAAGTGGTTTTTCAGCACTAACAGAAGTGCGAAAAGTGGTTTTTCAACACTAACACAAGTTCGAAAAGTGTTTTTTCCACACTAATACAAGTGCAAAAGTGGTTTCCTGCACCAACACAAGTGCGAAAAGTGGTTTTTCAACACTAACACAAGTGCGAAAAGTGGTTTTTCAACACTAACACAAGTGCGAAAAGTGGTTTTTCAACACTAACACAAGTTCGAAAAGTGTTTTTTCCACACTAATACAAGTGCAAAAGTGGTTTCCTGCACCAACACAAGTGCGAAAAGTGGTTTTTCAACACTAACACAAGTGCAAAAGTGGTTTTTCAACACTAACACAAGTGCGAAAAGTGTTTTTTCCACACTAATACAAGTGCAAAAGTGGTTTCCTGCACCAACACAAGTGCGAAAAGTGGTTTTTCAACACTAACACAAGTGCGAAAAGTGGATTTTCAACACTAACACAAGTGCAAAAAGTGGTTTTTCAACACTAACACAAGTGCGAAAAGTGTTTTTTCCACACTAATACAAGTGCAAAAGTGGTTTACTGCACCAACACAAGTGCGAAAAGTGGTTTTTCAACACTAACACAAGTGCGAAAAGTGGTTTTTCAACACTAACACAAGTGCGAAAAGTGGTTTTTCAACACTAACACAAGTGCGAAAAGTGGTTTTTCAACACTAACACAAGTGCAAAAAGTGGTTTTTCCACACTAATACAAGTGCAAAAGTGGTTTCCTGCACCAACACAAGTGTGAAAAGTAGTTTTTCAACACTAACACAAGTGCGAAAAGTGGTTTTTCAACACTAACACAAGTGCGAAAAGTGTTTTTTCCACACTAATACAAGTGCAAAAGTGGTTTCCTGCACCAACACAAGTGCGAAAAGAGGTTTTTCAACACTAACACAAGTGCGAAAAGTGGTTTTTCAACACTAACACAAGTGCGAAAAGTGTTTTTTCCACACTAATACAAGTGCAAAAGTGGTTTTCTGCACCAACACAAGTGCAAAAAGTGGTTTTTCAACACTAACACAAGTGCGAAAAGTGGTTTTTCAACACTAACACAAGTGCAAAAAGTGGTTTTTCAACACTAACACAAGTGCGGAAAGTGTTTTTTCCACACTAATACAAGTGCAAAAGTGGTTTCCTGCAACAAGACAAGTGCGAAAAGTGGTTTTTCAGCACTAACAGAAGTGCGAAAAGTGGTTTTTCAACACTAACACAAGTTCGAAAAGTGTTTTTTCCACACTAATACAAGTGCAAAAGTGGTTTCCTGCACCAACACAAGTGCGAAAAGTGGTTTTTCAACACTAACACAAGTGCGAAAAGTGGTTTTTCAACACTAACACAAGTGCGAAAAGTGGTTTTTCAACACTAACACAAGTTCGAAAAGTGTTTTTTCAACACTAATACAAGTGCAAAAGTGGTTTCCTGCACCAACACAAGTGCGAAAAGTGGTTTTTCAACACTAACACAAGTGCGAAAAGTGGTTTTTCAACACTAACACAAGTGCGAAAAGTGGTTTTTCAACACTATCACAAGTGCAAAAAGTGTTTTTTCCACACTAATACAAGTGCAAAAGTGGTTTCCTGCACCAACACAAGTGTGAAAAGTGGTTTTTCAACACTAACACAAGTGCGAAAAGTGGTTTTTCAACACTAACACAAGTGCGAAAAGTGGTTTTTCAAGAACTATCACAAGTGCAAAAAGTGTTTTTTCCACACGAATACAAGTGCAAAAGTGGTTTCCTGCACCAACACAAGTGCGAAAAGTGGTTTTTCAACACTAACACAAGTGCGAAAAGTGGTTTTTCGACACTAACACAAGTGCAAAAAGTGGTTTTTCAACACTAACACAAGTGCGAAAAGTGTTTTTTCCACACTAATACAAGTGCAAAAGTGGTTTCCTGCACCAACACAAGTGCGAAAAGTGGTTTTTCAACACTAACACAAGTGCGAAAAGTGGTTTTTCAACACTAACACAAGTGCGAAAAGTGATTTTTCAACACTAACACAAGTGCGAAAAGTGGTTTTTCAACACTAACACAAGTGCGAAAAGTGTTTTTTCCACGCTAATACAAGTGCAAAAGTGGTTTCCTGCACCAACACAAGTGCGAAAAGTGGTTTTTCAACACGAACACAAGTGTGAAAAGTGGTTTTTCAACACTAACACAAGTGCGAAAAGTGTTTTTTCCACACTAATACAAGTGCAAAAGTGGTTTCCTGCACCAACACAAGTGCGAAAAGTGGTTTTTCAACACTAACACAAGTGCGAAAAGTGGTTTTTCAACACTAACACAAGTGCGAAAAGTGGTTTTTCAACACTAACACAAGTGCGGAAAGTGTTTTTTCCACACTAATACAAGTGCAAAAGTGGTTTCCTCCACCAACACAAGTGCGAAAAGTGGTTTTTCAACACTAACACAAGTGTGAAAAGTGGTTTTTCAACACTAACACAAGTGCGAAAAGTGGTTTTTCAACACTATCACAAGTGCAAAAAGTGTTTTTTCCACACTAATACAAGTGCAAAAGTGGTTTCCTGCACCAACAAAAGTGTGAAAAGTGGTTTTTCAACACTAACACAAGTGCGAAAAGTGGTTTTTCAACACTAACACAAGTGCGAAAAGTGGTTTTTCAACACTATCACAAGTGCAAAAAGTGTTTTTTCCACACTAATACAAGTGCAAAAGTGGTTTCCTGCACCAACACAAGTGCGAAAAGTGGTTTTTCAACACTAACACAAGTGCGAAAAGTGGTTTTTCAACACTAACACAAGTGCAAAAAGTGGTTTTTCAACACTAACACAAGTGCGAAAAGTGTTTTTTCCACACTAATACAAGTGCAAAAGTGGTTTCCTGCACCAACACAAGTGCAAAAAGTGGTTTTTCAACACTAACACAAGTGCGAAAAGTGGTTTTCAACACTAACACAAGTGTGAAAAGTGGTTTTTCAACACTAACACAAGTGCGAAAAGTGTTTTTTCCACACTAATACAAGTGTAAAAGTGGTTTCCTGCACCAACACAAGTGCGAAAAGTGGTTTTTCAACACTAACAGAAGTGCGAAAAGTGGTTTTTCAACACTAACACAAGTGCGAAAAGTGTTTTTTTCCACACTAATACAAGTGCAAAAGTGGTTTCCTGCACCAACACAAGTGCGAAATGTGGTTTTTCAACACTAACACAAGTGCGAAAAGTGGTTTTTCAACACTAACACAAGTTCGAAAAGTGTTTTTTCCACACTAATACAAGTGCAAAAGTGGTTTCCTGCACCAACACAAGTGCGAAAAGTGGTTTTTCAACACTAACACAAGTGTGAAAAGTGGTTTTTCAACACTAACACAAGTGCGAAAAGTGGTTTTTCAACACTAACACAAGTTCGAAAAGTGTTTTTTCAACACTAATACAAGTGCAAAAGTGGTTTCCTGCACCAACACAAGTGCGAAAAGTGGTTTTTCAACACTAACACACGTGCGAAAAGTGGTTTTTCAACACTAACACAAGTTCGAAAAGTGTTTTTTCCACACTAATACAAGTGCAAAAGTGGTTTCCTGCACCAACACAAGTGCGAAAAGTGGTTTTTCAACACTAACACAAGTGCGAAAAGTGGTTTTTCAACACTAACACAAGTTCGAAAAGTGTTTTTCCACACTAATACAAGTGCAAAAGTGGTTTCCTGCACCAACACAAGTGCGAAAAGTGGTTTTTCAACACTAACACAAGTGCGAAAAGTGGTTTTTCAACACTAACACATGTGCGAAAAGTGGTTTTTCAACACTAACACAAGTGCGAAAAGTGTTTTTCCACACTAATACAAGTGCAAAAGTGGTTTCCTGCACCAACACAAGTGCGAAAAGTGGTTTTTCAACACTAACACAAGTGCGAAATGTGGTTTTTCAACACTAACACAAGTGCGAAAAGTGGTTTTTCAACACTATCACAAGTGCGAAAAGTGTTTTTTCCACACTAATACAAGTGCAAAAGTGGTTTCCTGCACCAACACAAGTGCGAAAAGTGGTTTTTCAACACTAACACAAGTGCGAAAAGTGGTTTTTCAACACTAACACAAGTTCGAAAAGTGTTTTTTCCACACTAATACAAGTGCAAAAGTGGTTTCCTGCACCAACACAAGTGCGAAAAGTGGTTTTTCAACACTAACACAAGTGCGAAAAGTGGTTTTTCAACACTAACACAAGTGCGAAAAGTGGTTTTTCAACACTAACACAAGTTCGAAAAGTGTTTTTTCAACACTAATATAAGTGCAAAAGTGGTTTCCTGCACCAACACAAGTGCGAAAAGTGGTTTTTCAACACTAACACAATTGCGAAAAGTGGTTTTTCAACACTAACACAAGTGCGAAAAGTGGTTTTTCAACACTAACACAAGTGCAAAAAGTGGTTTTTCAACACTAACACAAGTGCGAAAAGTGTTTTTTCCACACTAATACAAGTGCAAAAGTGGTTTCCTGCACAAACACAAGTGCGAAAAGTGGTTTTTCAACACCAACACAAGTGCGAAAAGTGATTTTTCAACACTAACACAAGTGCGAAAAGTGGTTTTTCAACACTAACACAAGTGCGAAAAGTGTTTTTTCCACACTAATACAAGTGCAAAAGTGGTTTCCTGCACCAACACAAGTGCAAAAAGTTGTTTTTCAACACTAACACAAGTGCGAAAAGTGGTTTTTCAACACTAACACAAGTGTGAAAAGTGGTTTTTCAACACTAACACAAGTGCGAAAAGTGTTTTTTCAACACTAACCCAAGTGCGAAAAGTGGTTTTTCAACACTATCACAAGTGCAAAAAGTGTTTTTTCCACACGAATACAAGTGCAAAAGTGGTTTCCTGCACCAACACAAGTGCGAAAAGTGGTTTTTCAACACTAACACAAGTGCAAAAAGTGGGTTTTCAACACTAACACAAGTGCAAAAAGTGGTTTTTCAACACTAACACAAGTGCGAAAAGTGTTTTTCCACACTAATACAAGTGCAAAAGTGGTTTCCTGCACCAACACAAGTGCGAAAAGTGGTTTTTCAACACTAACACAAGTGCGAAAAGTGGTTTTTCAACACTAACACAAGTGCAAAAAGTGGTTTTTCAACACTAACACAAGTGCGAAAAGTGGTTTTTCAACACTAACACAAGTGCGAAAAGTGGTTTTTCAACACTAACACAAGTGCAAAAAGTGGTTTTTCAACACTAACACAAGTGCGAAAAGTGTTTTTTCCACACTAATACAAGTGCAAAAGTGGTTTCCTGCACAAACACAAGTGCGAAAAGTGGTTTTTCAACACCAACACAAGTGCGAAAAGTGATTTTTCAACACTAACACAAGTGCGAAAAGTGGTTTTTCAACACTAACACAAGTGCGAAAAGTGTTTTTTCCACACTAATACAAGTGCAAAAGTGGTTTCCTGCACCAACACAAGTGCGAAAAGTTGTTTTTCAACACTAACACAAGTGCGAAAAGTGGTTTTTCAACACTAACACAAGTGTGAAAAGTGGTTCTTCAACACTAACACAAGTGCGAAAAGTGTTTTTTCAACACTAACCCAAGTGCGAAAAGTGGTTTTTCAACAGTATCACAAGTGCAAAAAGTGTTTTTTCCACACGAATACAAGTGCAAAAGTGGTTTCCTGCACCAACACAAGTGCGAAAAGTGGTTTTTCAACACTAACACAAGTGCAAAAAGTGGGTTTTCAACACTAACACAAGTGCAAAAAGTGGTTTTTCAACACTAACACAAGTGCGAAAAGTGTTTTTCCACACTAATACAAGTGCAAAAGTGGTTTCCTGCACCAACACAAGTGCGAAAAGTGGTTTTTCAACACTAACACAAGTGCGAAAAGTGGTTTTTCAACACTAACACAAGTGCAAAAAGTGGTTTTTCAACACTAACACAAGTGCGAAAAGTGTTTTTTCCACACTAATACAAGTGCAAAAGTGGTTTCCTGCACCAACACAAGTGCGAAAAGTGGTTTTTCAACACTAACACAAGTGCGAAAAGTGGTTTTTCAACACTAACACAAGTGCGAAAAGTGGTTTTTCAACACTAACACAAGTTCGAAAAGTGTTTTTTCCACACTAATACAAGTGCAAAAGTGGTTTCCTGCACCAACACAAGTGCGAAAAGTGGTTTTTCAACACTAACACAAGTGCAAAAGTGGTTTTTCAACACTAACACAAGTGCGAAAAGTGTTTTTTCCACACTAATACAAGTGCAAAAGTGGTTTCCTGCACCAACACAAGTGCGAAAAGTGGTTTTTCAACACTAACACAAGTGCGAAAAGTGGTTTTTCAACACTAACACAAGTGCAAAAAGTGGTTTTTCAACACTAACACAAGTGCGAAAAGTGTTTTTTCCACACTAATACAAGTGCAAAAGTGGTTTCCTGCACCAACACAAGTGCGAAAAGTGGTTTTTCAACACTAACACAAGTGCGAAAAGTGTTTTTTCCACACTAATACAAGTGCAAAAGTGGTTTCCTGCACCAACACAAGTGCGAAAAGTTGTTTTTCAACACTAACACAAGTGCGAAAAGTGGTTTTTCAACACTAACACAAGTGTGAAAAGTGGTTTTTCAACACTAACACAAGTGCGAAAAGTGTTTTTTCAACACTAACCCAAGTGCGAAAAGTGGTTTTTCAACACTATCACAAGTGCAAAAAGTGTTTTTTCCACACGAATACAAGTGCAAAAGTGGTTTCCTGCACCAACACAAGTGCGAAAAGTGGTTTTTCAACACTAACACAAGTGCAAAAAGTGGGTTTTCAACACTAACACAAGTGCAAAAAGTGGTTTTTCAACACTAACACAAGTGCGAAAAGTGTTTTTCCACACTAATACAAGTGCAAAAGTGGTTTCCTGCACCAACACAAGTGCGAAAAGTGGTTTTTCAACACTAACACAAGTGCGAAAAGTGGTTTTTTCAACACTAACACAAGTGCAAAAAGTGGTTTTTCAACACTAACACAAGTGCGAAAAGTGTTTTTTCCACACTAATACAAGTGCAAAAGTGGTTTCCTGCACCAACACAAGTGCGAAAAGTGGTTTTTCAACACTAACACAAGTGCGAAAAGTGGTTTTTCAACACTAACACAAGTGCGAAAAGTGGTTTTTCAACACTAACACAAGTTCGAAAAGTGTTTTTTCCACACTAATACAAGTGCAAAAGTGGTTTCCTGCACCAACACAAGTGCGAAAAGTGGTTTTTCAACACTAACACAAGTGCAAAAGTGGTTTTTCAACACTAACACAAGTGCGAAAAGTGTTTTTTCCACACTAATACAAGTGCAAAAGTGGTTTCCTGCACCAACACAAGTGCGAAAAGTGGTTTTTCAACACTAACACAAGTGCGAAAAGTGGTTTTTCAACACTAACACAAGTGCAAAAAGTGGTTTTTCAACACTAACACAAGTGCGAAAAGTGTTTTTTCCACACTAATACAAGTGCAAAAGTGGTTTCCTGCACCAACACAAGTGCGAAAAGTGGTTTTTCAACACTAACACAAGTGCGAAAAGTGGTTTTTCAACACTAACACAAGTGCGAAAAGTGGTTTTTCAACACTAACACAAGTGCGAAAAGTGGTTTTTCAACACTAACACAAGTGCAAAAAGTGGTTTTTCCACACTAATACAAGTGCAAAAGTGGTTTCCTGCACCAACACAAGTGTGAAAAGTAGTTTTTCAACACTAACACAAGTGCGAAAAGTGGTTTTTCAACACTAACACAAGTGCGAAAAGTGTTTTTTCCACACTAATACAAGTGCAAAAGTGGTTTCCTGCACCAACACAAGTGCGAAAAGAGGTTTTTCAACACTAACACAAGTGCGAAAAGTGGTTTTTCAACACTAACACAAGTGCGAAAAGTGTTTTTTCCACACTAATACAAGTGCAAAAGTGGTTTTCTGCACCAACACAAGTGCAAAAAGTGGTTTTTCAACACTAACACAAGTGCGAAAAGTGGTTTTTCAACACTAACACAAGTGCAAAAAGTGGTTTTTCAACACTAACACAAGTGCGGAAAGTGTTTTTTCCACACTAATACAAGTGCAAAAGTGGTTTCCTGCAACAAGACAAGTGCGAAAAGTGGTTTTTCAGCACTAACAGAAGTGCGAAAAGTGGTTTTTCAACACTAACACAAGTTCGAAAAGTGTTTTTTCCACACTAATACAAGTGCAAAAGTGGTTTCCTGCACCAACACAAGTGCGAAAAGTGGTTTTTCAACACTAACACAAGTGCGAAAAGTGGTTTTTCAACACTAACACAAGTGCGAAAAGTGGTTTTTCAACACTATCACAAGTGCAAAAAGTGTTTTTTCCACACTAATACAAGTGCAAAAGTGGTTTCCTGCACCAACACAAGTGTGAAAAGTGGTTTTTCAACACTAACACAAGTGCGAAAAGTGGTTTTTCAACACTAACACAAGTGCGAAAAGTGGTTTTTCAAGAACTATCACAAGTGCAAAAAGTGTTTTTTCCACACGAATACAAGTGCAAAAGTGGTTTCCTGCACCAACACAAGTGCGAAAAGTGGTTTTTCAACACTAACACAAGTGCGAAAAGTGGTTTTTCAACACTAACACAAGTGCAAAAAGTGGTTTTTCAACACTAACACAAGTGCGAAAAGTGTTTTTTCCACACTAATACAAGTGCAAAAGTGGTTTCCTGCACCAACACAAGTGCGAAAAGTGGTTTTTCAACACTAACACAAGTGCGAAAAGTGGTTTTTCAACACTAACACAAGTGCGAAAAGTGATTTTTCAACACTAACACAAGTGCGAAAAGTGGTTTTTCAACACTAACACAAGTGCGAAAAGTGTTTTTTCCATGCTAATACAAGTGCAAAAGTGGTTTCCTGCACCAACACAAGTGCGAAAAGTGGTTTTTCAACACGAACACAAGTGTGAAAAGTGGTTTTTCAACACTAACACAAGTGCGAAAAGTGTTTTTTCCACACTAATACAAGTGCAAAAGTGGTTTCCTGCACCAACACAAGTGCGAAAAGTGGTTTTTCAACACTAACACAAGTGCGAAAAGTGGTTTTTCAACACTAACACAAGTGCGAAAAGTGGTTTTTCAACACTAACACAAGTGCGGAAAGTGTTTTTTCCACACTAATACAAGTGCAAAAGTGGTTTCCTCCACCAACACAAGTGCGAAAAGTGGTTTTTCAACACTAACACAAGTGTGAAAAGTGGTTTTTCAACACTAACACAAGTGCGAAAAGTGGTTTTTCAACACTATCACAAGTGCAAAAAGTGTTTTTTCCACACTAATACAAGTGCAAAAGTGGTTTCCTGCACCAACAAAAGTGTGAAAAGTGGTTTTTCAACACTAACACAAGTGCGAAAAGTGGTTTTTCAACACTAACACAAGTGCGAAAAGTGGTTTTTCAACACTATCACAAGTGCAAAAAGTGTTTTTTCCACACTAATACAAGTGCAAAAGTGGTTTCCTGCACCAACACAAGTGCGAAAAGTGGTTTTTCAACACTAACACAAGTGCGAAAAGTGGTTTTTCAACACTAACACAAGTGCAAAAAGTGGTTTTTCAACACTAACACAAGTGCGAAAAGTGTTTTTTCCACACTAATACAAGTGCAAAAGTGGTTTCCTGCACCAACACAAGTGCAAAAAGTGGTTTTTCAACACTAACACAAGTGCGAAAAGTGGTTTTCAACACTAACACAAGTGTGAAAAGTGGTTTTTCAACACTAACACAAGTGCGAAAAGTGTTTTTTCCACACTAATACAAGTGTAAAAGTGGTTTCCTGCACCAACACAAGTGCGAAAAGTGGTTTTTCAACACTAACAGAAGTGCGAAAAGTGGTTTTTCAACACTAACACAAGTGCGAAAAGTGTTTTTTCCACACTAATACAAGTGCAAAAGTGGTTTCCTGCACCAACACAAGTGCGAAATGTGGTTTTTCAACACTAACACAAGTGCGAAAAGTGGTTTTTCAACACTAACACAAGTTCGAAAAGTGTTTTTTCCACACTAATACAAGTGCAAAAGTGGTTTCCTGCACCAACACAAGTGCGAAAAGTGGTTTTTCAACACTAACACAAGTGTGAAAAGTGGTTTTTCAACACTAACACAAGTGCGAAAAGTGGTTTTTCAACACTAACACAAGTTCGAAAAGTGTTTTTTCAACACTAATACAAGTGCAAAAGTGGTTTCCTGCACCAACACAAGTGCGAAAAGTGGTTTTTCAACACTAACACACGTGCGAAAAGTGGTTTTTCAACACTAACACAAGTTCGAAAAGTGTTTTTTCCACACTAATACAAGTGCAAAAGTGGTTTCCTGCACCAACACAAGTGCGAAAAGTGGTTTTTCAACACTAACACAAGTGCGCAAAGTGGTTTTTCAACACTAACACAAGTTCGAAAAGTGTTTTTCCACACTAATACAAGTGCAAAAGTGGTTTCCTGCACCAACACAAGTGCGAAAAGTGGTTTTTCAACACTAACACAAGTGCGAAAAGTGGTTTTTCAACACTAACACAAGTGCAAAAAGTGGTTTTTCAACACTAACACAAGTGCGAAAAGTGTTTTTTCCACACTAATACAAGTGCAAAAGTGGTTTCCTGCACCAACACAAGTGCGAAAAGTGGTTTTTCAACACTAACACAAGTGCGAAAAGTGGTTTTTCAACACTAACACAAGTGCGAAAAGTGATTTTTCAACACTAACACAAGTGCGAAAAGTGGTTTTTCAACACTAACACAAGTGCGAAAAGTGTTTTTTCCATGCTAATACAAGTGCAAAAGTGGTTTCCTGCACCAACACAAGTGCGAAAAGTGGTTTTTCAACACGAACACAAGTGTGAAAAGTGGTTTTTCAACACCTAACACAAGTGCGAAAAGTGTTTTTTCCACACTAATACAAGTGCAAAAGTGGTTTCCTGCACCAACACAAGTGCGAAAAGTGGTTTTTCAACACTAACACAAGTGCGAAAAGTGGTTTTTCAACACTAACACAAGTGCGAAAAGTGGTTTTTCAACACTAACACAAGTGCGGAAAGTGTTTTTTCCACACTAATACAAGTGCAAAAGTGGTTTCCTCCACCAACACAAGTGCGAAAAGTGGTTTTTCAACACTAACACAAGTGTGAAAAGTGGTTTTTCAACACTAACACAAGTGCGAAAAGTGGTTTTTCAACACTATCACAAGTGCAAAAAGTGTTTTTTCCACACTAATACAAGTGCAAAAGTGGTTTCCTGCACCAACAAAAGTGTGAAAAGTGGTTTTTCAACACTAACACAAGTGCGAAAAGTGGTTTTTCAACACTAACACAAGTGCGAAAAGTGGTTTTTCAACACTATCACAAGTGCAAAAAGTGTTTTTTCCACACTAATACAAGTGCAAAAGTGGTTTCCTGCACCAACACAAGTGCGAAAAGTGGTTTTTCAACACTAACACAAGTGCGAAAAGTGGTTTTTCAACACTAACACAAGTGCAAAAAGTGGTTTTTCAACACTAACACAAGTGCGAAAAGTGTTTTTTCCACACTAATACAAGTGCAAAAGTGGTTTCCTGCACCAACACAAGTGCAAAAAGTGGTTTTTCAACACTAACACAAGTGCGAAAAGTGGTTTTCAACACTAACACAAGTGTGAAAAGTGGTTTTTCAACACTAACACAAGTGCGAAAAGTGTTTTTTCCACACTAATACAAGTGTAAAAGTGGTTTCCTGCACCAACACAAGTGCGAAAAGTGGTTTTTCAACACTAACAGAAGTGCGAAAAGTGGTTTTTCAACACTAACACAAGTGCGAAAAGTGTTTTTTCCACACTAATACAAGTGCAAAAGTGGTTTCCTGCACCAACACAAGTGCGAAATGTGGTTTTTCAACACTAACACAAGTGCGAAAAGTGGTTTTTCAACACTAACACAAGTTCGAAAAGTGTTTTTTCCACACTAATACAAGTGCAAAAGTGGTTTCCTGCACCAACACAAGTGCGAAAAGTGGTTTTTCAACACTAACACAAGTGTGAAAAGTGGTTTTTCAACACTAACACAAGTGCGAAAAGTGGTTTTTCAACACTAATACAAGTGCAAAAGTGGTTTCCTGCACCAACACAAGTGCGAAAAGTGGTTTTTCAACACTAACACAAGTGTGAAAAGTGGTTTTTCAACACTAACACAAGTTCGAAAAGTGTTTTTTCAACACTAATACAAGTGCAAAAGTGGTTTCCTGCACCAACACAAGTGCGAAAAGTGGTTTTTCAACACTAACACACGTGCGAAAAGTGGTTTTTCAACACTAACACAAGTTCGAAAAGTGTTTTTTCCACACTAATACAAGTGCAAAAGTGGTTTCCTGCACCAACACAAGTGCGAAAAGTGGTTTTTCAACACTAACACAAGTGCGAAAAGTGGTTTTTCAACACTAACACAAGTTCGAAAAGTGTTTTTCCACACTAATACAAGTGCAAAAGTGGTTTCCTGCACCAACACAAGTGCGAAAAGTGGTTTTTCAACACTAACACAAGTGCGAAAAGTGGTTTTTCAACACTAACACATGTGCGAAAAGTGGTTTTTCAACACTAACACAAGTGCGAAAAGTGTTTTTCCACACTAATACAAGTGCAAAAGTGGTTTCCTGCACCAACACAAGTGCGAAAAGTGGTTTTTCAACACTAACACAAGTGCGAAATGTGGTTTTTCAACACTAACACAAGTGCGAAAAGTGGTTTTTCAACACTATCACAAGTGCGAAAAGTGTTTTTTCCACACTAATACAAGTGCAAAAGTGGTTTCCTGCACCAACACAAGTGCGAAAAGTGGTTTTTCAACACTAACACAAGTGCGAAAAGTGGTTTTTCAACACTAACACAAGTTCGAAAAGTGTTTTTTTCCACACTAATACAAGTGCAAAAGTGGTTTCCTGCACCAACACAAGTGCGAAAAGTGGTTTTTCAACACTAACACAAGTGCGAAAAGTGGTTTTTCAACACTAACACAAGTGCGAAAAGTGGTTTTTCAACACTAACACAAGTTCGAAAAGTGTTTTTTCAACACTAATATAAGTGCAAAAGTGGTTTCCTGCACCAACACAAGTGCGAAAAGTGGTTTTTCAACACTAACACAAGTGCGAAAAGTGGTTTTTCAACACTAACACAAGTGCGAAAAGTGGTTTTTCAACACTAATACAAGTGCAAAAGTGGTTTCCTGCACCAACACAAGTGCGAAAAGTGGTTTTTCAACACTAACACAAGTGCAAAAAGTGGTTTTTCAACACTAACACAAGTGCGAAAAGTGGTTTTTCAACACTAACACAAGTGCAAAAAGTGGTTTTTCAACACTAACACAAGTGCGAAAAGTGTTTTTTCCACACTAATACAAGTGCAAAAGTGGTTTCCTGCACCAACACAAGTGCGAAAAATGGTTTTTCAACACCAACACAAGTGCGAAAAGTGATTTTTCAACACTAACACAAGTGCGAAAAGTGGTTTTTCAACACTAACACAAGTGCGAAAAGTGTTTTTTCCACACTAATACAAGTGCAAAAGTGGTTTCCTGCACCAACACAAGTGCGAAAAGTTGTTTTTCAACACTAACACAAGTGCGAAAAGTGGTTTTTCAACACTAACACAAGTGTGAAAAGTGGTTTTTCAACACTAACACAAGTGCGAAAAGTGTTTTTTCAACACTAACCCAAGTGCGAAAAGTGGTTTTTCAACACTATCACAAGTGCAAAAAGTGTTTTTTCCACACGAATACAAGTGCAAAAGTGGTTTCCTGCACCAACACAAGTGCGAAAAGTGGTTTTTCAACACTAACACAAGTGCAAAAAGTGGGTTTTCAACACTAACACAAGTGCAAAAAGTGGTTTTTCAACACTAACACAAGTGCGAAAAGTGTTTTTCCACACTAATACAAGTGCAAAAGTGGTTTCCTGCACCAACACAAGTGCGAAAAGTGGTTTTTCAACACTAACACAAGTGCGAAAAGTGGTTTTTCAACACTAACACAAGTGCAAAAAGTGGTTTTTCAACACTAACACAAGTGCGAAAAGTGTTTTTTCCACACTAATACAAGTGCAAAAGTGGTTTCCTGCACCAACACAAGTGCGAAAAGTGGTTTTTCAACACTAACACAAGTGCGAAAAGTGGTTTTTCAACACTAACACAAGTGCGAAAAGTGGTTTTTCAACACTAACACAAGTGCGAAAAGTGGTTTTTCAACACTAACACAAGTGCAAAAAGTGGTTTTTCCACACTAATACAAGTGCAAAAGTGGTTTCCTGCACCAACACAAGTGCGAAAGTGGTTTTTCAACACTAACACAAGTGCGAAAAGTGGTTTTTCAACACTAACACAAGTGCAAAAAGTGGTTTTTCAACACTAACACAAGTGCGAAAAGTGTTTTTTCCACACTAATACAAGTGCAAAAGTGGTTTCCTGCACCAACACAAGTGCGAAAAGTGGTTTTTCAACACTAACACAAGTGCGAAAAGTGGTTTTTCAACACTAACACAAGTGCGAAAAGTGGTTTTTCAACACTAACACAAGTGCGAAAAGTGGTTTTTCAACACTAACACAAGTGCAAAAAGTGGTTTTTCCACACTAATACAAGTGCAAAAGTGGTTTCCTGCACCAACACAAGTGTGAAAAGTAGTTTTTCAACACTAACACAAGTGCGAAAGTGGTTTTTCAACACTAACACAAGTGCGAAAAGTGTTTTTTCCACACTAATACAAGTGCAAAAGTGGTTTCCTGCACCAACACAAGTGCGAAAAGTGGTTTTTCAACACTAACACAAGTGCGAAAAGTGGTTTTTCAACACTAACATAAGTGCGAAAAGTGTTTTTTCCACACTAATACAAGTGCAAAAGTGGTTTCCTGCACCAACACAAGTGCGAAAAGTGGTTTTTCAACACTAACACAAGTGCGAAAAGTGGTTTTTCAACACTAACACAAGTGCAAAAAGTGGTTTTTCAACACTAACGCAAGTGCGGAAAGTGTTTTTTCCACACTAATACAAGTGCAAAAGTGGTTTCCTGCAACAACACAAGTGCGAAAAGTGGTTTTTCAGCACTAACAGAAGTGCGAAAAGTGGTTTTTCAACACTAACACAAGTTCGAAAAGTGTTTTTTCCACACTAATACAAGTGCAAAAGTGGTTTCCTGCACCAACACAAGTGCGAAAAGTGGTTTTTCAACACTAACACAAGTGCGAAAAGTGGTTTTTCAACACTAACACAAGTGCGAAAAGTGGTTTTTCAACACACTAACACAAGTTCGAAAAGTGTTTTTTCCACACTAATACAAGTGCAAAAGTGGTTTCCTGCACCAACACAAGTGCGAAAAGTGGTTTTTCAACACTAACACAAGTGCGAAAAGTGGTTTTTCAACACTAACACAAGTGCGAAAAGTGGTTTTTCAACACTAACACAAGTGCGAAAAGTGGTTTTTCAACAATAACACAAGTGCAAAAAGTGGTTTTTCCACACTAATACAAGTGCAAAAGTGGTTTCCTGCACCAACACAAGTGTGAAAAGTAGTTTTTCAACACTAACACAAGTGCGAAAAGTGGTTTTTCAACACTAACACAAGTGCGAAAAGTGTTTTTTCCACACTAATACAAGTGCAAAAGTGGTTTCCTGCACCAAACACAAGTGCGAAAAGTGGTTTTTCAACACTAACACAAGTGCGAAAAGTGGTTTTTCAACACTAACACAAGTGCGAAAAGTGTTTTTTCCACACTAATACAAGTGCAAAAGTGGTTTCCTGCACCAACACAAGTGCAAAAGTGGTTTTTCAACACTAACACAAGTGCGAAAAGTGGTTTTTCAACACTAACACAAGTGCAAAAAGTGGTTTTTCAACACTAACACAAGTGCGGAAAGTGTTTTTTCCACACTAATACAAGTGCAAAAGTGGTTTCCTGCAACAAGACAAGTGCGAAAAGTGGTTTTTCAGCACTAACAGAAGTGCGAAAAGTGGTTTTTCAACACTAACACAAGTTCGAAAAGTGTTTTTTCCACACTAATACAAGTGCAAAAGTGGTTTCCTGCACCAACACAAGTGCGAAAAGTGGTTTTTCAACACTAACACAAGTGCGAAAAGTGGTTTTTCAACACTAACACAAGTGCGAAAAGTGGTTTTTCAACACTAACACAAGTTCGAAAAGTGTTTTTTCAACACTAATACAAGTGCAAAAGTGGTTTCCTGCACCAACACAAGTGCGAAAAGTGGTTTTTCAACACTAACACAAGTGCGAAAAGTGGTTTTTCAACACTAACACAAGTGCGAAAAGTGGTTTTTCAACACTATCACAAGTGCAAAAAGTGTTTTTTCCACACTAATACAAGTGCAAAAGTGGTTTCCTGCACCAACACAAGTGTGAAAAGTGGTTTTTCAACACTAACACAAGTGCGAAAAGTGGTTTTTCAACACTAACACAAGTGCAAAAAGTGGTTTTCAACACTATCACAAGTGCAAAAAGTGTTTTTTCCACACTAATACAAGTGCAAAAGTGGTTTCCTGCACCAACAAAAGTGTGAAAAGTGGTTTTTCAACACTAACACAAGTGCGAAAAGTGGTTTTTCAACACTAACACAAGTGCAAAAAGTGGTTTTTCAACACTAACACAAGTGCGGAAAGTGTTTTTTCCACACTAATACAAGTGCAAAAGTGGTTTCCTGCAACAACACAAGTGCGAAAAGTGGTTTTTCAGCACTAACAGAAGTGCGAAAAGTGGTTTTTCAACACTAACACAAGTTCGAAAAGTGTTTTTTCCACACTAATACAAGTGCAAAAGTGGTTTCCTGCACCAACACAAGTGCGAAAAGTGGTTTTTCAACACTAACACAAGTGCGAAAAGTGTTTTTCAACACTAACACAAGTGCAAAAAGTGGTTTTTCAACACTAACACAAGTTCGAAAAGTGTTTTTTCCACACTAATACAAGTGCAAAAGTGGTTTCCTGCACCAACACAAGTGCGAAAAGTGGTTTTTTCAACACTAACACAAGTGCAAAAAGTGGTTTTTCAACACTAACACAAGTGCGAAAAGTGTTTTTTCCACACTAATACAAGTGCAAAAGTGGTTTCCTGCACCAACACAAGTGCGAAAAGTGGTTTTTCAACACTAACACAAGTGCGAAAAGTGGTTTTTCAACACTAACACAAGTGCAAAAAGTGGTTTTTCAACACTAACACAAGTGCGAAAAGTGTTTTTTCCACACTAATACAAGTGCAAAAGTGGTTTCCTGCACCAACACAAGTGCGAAAAGTGGTTTTTCAACACTAACACAAGTGCGAAAAGTGGTTTTTCAACACTAACACAAGTGCGAAAAGTGGTTTTTCAACACTAACACAAGTGCGAAAAGTGGTTTTTCAACACTAACACAAGTGCAAAAAGTGGTTTTTCCACACTAATACAAGTGCAAAAGTGGTTTCCTGCACCAACACAAGTGTGAAAAGTAGTTTTTCAACACTAACACAAGTGCGAAAAGTGGTTTTTCAACACTAACACAAGTGCGAAAAGTGTTTTTTCCACACTAATACAAGTGCAAAAGTGGTTTCCTGCACCAACACAAGTGCGAAAAGTGGTTTTTCAACACTAACACAAGTGCGAAAAGTGGTTTTTCAACACTAACACAAGTGCGAAAAGTGTTTTTTCCACACTAATACAAGTGCAAAAGTGGTTTTCTGCACCAACACAAGTGCAAAAAGTGGTTTTTCAACACTAACACAAGTGCGAAAAGTGGTTTTTCAACACTAACACAAGTGCAAAAAGTGGTTTTTCAACACTAACACAAGTGCGGAAAGTGTTTTTTCCACACTAATACAAGTGCAAAAAGTGGTTTCCTGCAACAAGACAAGTGCGAAAAGTGGTTTTTCAACACTAACACAAGTTCGAAAAGTGTTTTTTCAACACTAATACAAGTGCAAAAGTGGTTTCCTGCACCAACACAAGTGCGAAAAGTGGTTTTTCAACACTAACACAAGTGCGAAAAGTGGTTTTTCAACACTAACACAAGTGCGAAAAGTGGTTTTTCAACACTATCACAAGTGCAAAAAGTGTTTTTTCCACACTAATACAAGTGCAAAAGTGGTTTCCTGCACCAACACAAGTGCGAAAAGTGGTTTTTCAACACTAACACAAGTGCGAAAAGTGGTTTTTCAACACTAACACAAGTGCGAAAAGTGGTTTTTCAAGAACTATCACAAGTGCAAAAAGTGTTTTTTCCACACGAATACAAGTGCAAAAGTGGTTTCCTGCACCAACACAAGTGCGAAAAGTGGTTTTTCAACACTAACACAAGTGCGAAAAGTGGTTTTTCAACACTAACACAAGTGCAAAAAGTGGTTTTTCAACACTAACACAAGTGCGAAAAGTGTTTTTTTCCACACTAATACAAGTGCAAAAGTGGTTTCCTGCACCAACACAAGTGCGAAAAGTGGTTTTTCAACACTAACACAAGTGCAAAAAGTGGTTTTTCAACACTAACACAAGTGCGAAAAGTGATTTTTCAACACTAACACAAGTGCAAAAGTGGTTTTTCAACACTAACACAAGTGCGAAAAGTGTTTTTTCCACACTAATACAAGTGCAAAAGTGGTTTCCTGCACCAACACAAGTGCGAAAAGTGGTTTTTCAACACTAACACAAGTGCGAAAAGTGGTTTTTCAACACTAACACAAGTGCGAAAAGTGTTTTTTCCACACTAATACAAGTGCAAAAGTGGTTTTCTGCACCAACACAAGTGCAAAAACTGGTTTTTCAACACTAACACAAGTGCGAAAAGTGGTTTTTCAACACTAACACAAGTGCAAAAAGTGGTTTTTCAACACTAACACAAGTGCGGAAAGTGTTTTTTTCCACACTAATACAAGTGCAAAAGTGGTTTCCTGCAACAAGACAAGTGCGAAAAGTGGTTTTTCAACACTAACACAAGTTCGAAAAGTGTTTTTTCAACACTAATACAAGTGCAAAAGTGGTTTCCTGCACCAACACAAGTGCGAAAAGTGGTTTTTCAACACTAACACAAGTGCGAAAAGTGGTTTTTCAACACTAACACAAGTGCGAAAAGTGGTTTTTCAACACTATCACAAGTGCAAAAAGTGTTTTTTCCACACTAATACAAGTGCAAAAGTGGTTTCCTGCACCAACACAAGTGTGAAAAGTGGTTTTTCAACACTAACACAAGTGCGAAAAGTGGTTTTTCAACACTAACACAAGTGCGAAAAGTGGTTTTTCAAGAACTATCACAAGTGCAAAAAGTGTTTTTTCCACACGAATACAAGTGCAAAAGTGGTTTCCTGCACCAACACAAGTGCGAAAAGTGGTTTTTCAACACTAACACAAGTGCGAAAAGTGGTTTTTCAACACTAACACAAGTGCAAAAAGTGGTTTTTCAACACTAACACAAGTGCGAAAAGTGTTTTTTCCACACTAATACAAGTGCAAAAGTGGTTTCCTGCACCAACACAAGTGCGAAAAGTGGTTTTTCAACACTAACACAAGTGCGAAAAGTGGTTTTTCAACACTAACACAAGTGCGAAAAGTGATTTTTCAACACTAACACAAGTGCGAAAAGTGGTTTTTCAACACTAACACAAGTGCGAAAAGTGGTTTTTCAACACTAACACAAGTGTGAAAAGTGGTTTTTCAACACTAACACAAGTGCGAAAAGTGTTTTTTCAACACTAACCCAAGTGCGAAAAGTGGTTTTTCAACACTAACACAAGTGCGAAAAGTGTTTTTTCAACACTAACCCAAGTGCGAAAAGTGGTTTTTCAACACTATCACAAGTGCAAAAAGTGTTTTTTCCACACGAATACAAGTGCAAAAGTGGTTTCCTGCACCAACACAAGTGCGAAAAGTGGTTTTTCAACACTAACACAAGTGCAAAAGTGGGTTTTCAACACTAACACAAGTGCAAAAAGTGGTTTTTCAACACTAACACAAGTGCGAAAAGTGTTTTTCCACACTAATACAAGTGCAAAAGTGGTTTCCTGCACCAACACAAGTGCGAAAAGTGGTTTTTCAACACTAACACAAGTGCGAAAAGTGGTTTTTCAACACTAACACAAGTGCAAAAAGTGGTTTTTCAACACTAACACAAGTGCGAAAGTGTTTTTTCCACACTAATACAAGTGCAAAAGTGGTTTCCTGCACCAACACAAGTGCGAAAAGTGGTTTTTCAACACTAACACAAGTGCGAAAAGTGGTTTTTCAACACTAACACAAGTGCGAAAAGTGGTTTTTCAACACTAACACAAGTGCAAAAAGTGGTTTTTCAACACTAACGCAAGTGCGGAAAGTGTTTTTTCCACACTAATACAAGTGCAAAAGTGGTTTCCTGCAACAACACAAGTGCGAAAAGTGGTTTTTCAGCACTAACAGAAGTGCGAAAAGTGGTTTTTCAACACTAACACAAGTTCGAAAAGTGTTTTTTCCACACTAATACAAGTGCAAAAGTGGTTTCCTGCACCAACACAAGTGCGAAAAGTGGTTTTTCAACACTAACACAAGTGCGAAAAGTGGTTTTTCAACACTAACACAAGTGCGAAAAGTGGTTTTTCAACACTAACACAAGTTCGAAAAGTGTTTTTTCCACACTAATACAAGTGCAAAAGTGGTTTCCTGCACCAACACAAGTGCGAAAAGTGGTTTTTCAACACTAACACAAGTGCGAAAAGTGGTTTTTCAACACTAACACAAGTGCGAAAAGTGGTTTTTCAACACTAACACAAGTGCGAAAAGTGGTTTTTCAACAATAACACAAGTGCAAAAAGTGGTTTTTCCACACTAATACAAGTGCAAAAGTGGTTTCCTGCACCAACACAAGTGTGAAAAGTAGTTTTTCAACACTAACACAAGTGCGAAAAGTGGTTTTTCAACACTAACACAAGTGCGAAAAGTGTTTTTTCCACACTAATACAAGTGCAAAAGTGGTTTCCTGCACCAACACAAGTGCGAAAAGTGGTTTTTCAACACTAACACAAGTGCGAAAAGTGGTTTTTCAACACTAACACAAGTGCGAAAAGTGTTTTTTCCACACTAATACAAGTGCAAAAGTGGTTTCCTGCACCAACACAAGTGCAAAAAGTGGTTTTTCAACACTAACACAAGTGCGAAAAGTGGTTTTTCAACACTAACACAAGTGCAAAAAAGTGGTTTTTCAACACTAACACAAGTGCGGAAAGTGTTTTTTCCACACTAATACAAGTGCAAAAGTGGTTTCCTGCAACAAGACAAGTGCGAAAAGTGGTTTTTCAGCACTAACAGAAGTGCGAAAAGTGGTTTTTCAACACTAACACAAGTTCGAAAAGTGTTTTTTCCACACTAATACAAGTGCAAAAGTGTTTCCTGCACCAACACAAGTGCGAAAAGTGGTTTTTCAACACTAACACAAGTGCGAAAAGTGGTTTTTCAACACTAACACAAGTGCGAAAAGTGGTTTTTCAACACTAACACAAGTTCGAAAAGTGTTTTTTCAACACTAATACAAGTGCAAAAGTGGTTTCCTGCACCAACACAAGTGCGAAAAGTGGTTTTTCAACACTAACACAAGTGCGAAAAGTGGTTTTTCAACACTAACACAAGTGCGAAAAGTGGTTTTTCAACACTATCACAAGTGCAAAAAGTGTTTTTTTCCACACTAATACAAGTGCAAAAGTGGTTTCCTGCACCAACACAAGTGTGAAAAGTGGTTTTTCAACACTAACACAAGTGCGAAAAGTGGTTTTTCAACACTAACACAAGTGCAAAAAGTGGTTTTTCAACACTATCACAAGTGCAAAAAGTGTTTTTTCCACACTAATACAAGTGCAAAAGTGGTTTCCTGCACCAACAAAAGTGTGAAAAGTGGTTTTTCAACACTAACACAAGTGCGAAAAGTGGTTTTTCAACACTAACACAAGTGCAAAAAGTGGTTTTTCAACACTAACACAAGTGCGGAAAGTGTTTTTTCCACACTAATACAAGTGCAAAAGTGGTTTCCTGCAACAACACAAGTGCGAAAAGTGGTTTTTCAGCACTAACAGAAGTGCGAAAAGTGGTTTTTCAACACTAACACAAGTTCGAAAAGTGTTTTTTCCACACTAATACAAGTGCAAAAGTGGTTTCCTGCACCAACACAAGTGCGAAAAGTGGTTTTTCAACACTAACACAAGTGCGAAAAGTGGTTTTTTCAACACTAACACAAGTGCAAAAAGTGGTTTTTCAACACTAACACAAGTTCGAAAAGTGTTTTTTCCACACTAATACAAGTGCAAAAGTGGTTTCCTGCACCAACACAAGTGCGAAAAGTGGTTTTTCAACACTAACACAAGTGCAAAAAGTGGTTTTTCAACACTAACACAAGTGCGAAAAGTGTTTTTTCCACACTAATACAAGTGCAAAAGTGGTTTCCTGCACCAACACAAGTGCGAAAAGTGGTTTTTCAACACTAACACAAGTGCGAAAAGTGGTTTTTCAACACTAACACAAGTGCAAAAAGTGGTTTTTCAACACTAACACAAGTGCGAAAAGTGTTTTTTCCACACTAATACAAGTGCAAAAGTGGTTTCCTGCACCAACACAAGTGCGAAAAGTGGTTTTTCAACACTAACACAAGTGCGAAAAGTGGTTTTTCAACACTAACACAAGTGCGAAAAGTGGTTTTTCAACACTAACACAAGTGCGAAAAGTGGTTTTTCAACACTAACACAAGTGCAAAAAGTGGTTTTTCCACACTAATACAAGTGCAAAAGTGGTTTCCTGCACCAACACAAGTGTGAAAAGTAGTTTTTCAACACTAACACAAGTGCGAAAAGTGGTTTTTCAACACTAACACAAGTGCGAAAAGTGTTTTTTCCACACTAATACAAGTGCAAAAGTGGTTTCCTGCACCAACACAAGTGCGAAAAGTGGTTTTTCAACACTAACACAAGTGCGAAAAGTGGTTTTTCAACACTAACACAAGTGCGAAAA
Source organism: Myxine glutinosa (assembly GCF_964187855.1). Lineage (NCBI taxonomy): Eukaryota > Metazoa > Chordata > Myxini > Myxiniformes > Myxinidae > Myxine > Myxine glutinosa. Next base: position 125,107 of record NW_027616699.1, read on the forward strand.
GTGTTTTTTCCACACTAATACAAGTGCAAAAGTGGTTTTCTGCACCAACACAAGTGCAAAAAGTGGTTTTTCAACACTAACACAAGTGCGAAAAGTGGTTTTTCAACACTAACACAAGTGCAAAAAGTGGTTTTTCAACACTAACACAAGTGCGGAAAGTGTTTTTTCCACACTAATACAAGTGCAAAAGTGGTTTCCTGCAACAAGACAAGTGCGAAAAGTGGTTTTTCAACACTAACACAAGTTCGAAAAGTGTTTTTTCAACACTAATACAAGTGCAAAAGTGGTTTCCTGCACCAACACAAGTGCGAAAAGTGGTTTTTCAACACTAACACAAGTGCGAAAAGTGCTTTTTCAACACTAACACAAGTGCGAAAAGTGGTTTTTCAACACTATCACAAGTGCAAAAAGTGTTTTTTCCACACTAATACAAGTGCAAAAGTGGTTTCCTGCACCAACACAAGTGCGAAAAGTGGTTTTTCAACACTAACACAAGTGCGAAAAGTGGTTTTTCAACACTAACACAAGTGCGAAAAGTGGTTTTTCAAGAACTATCACAAGTGCAAAAAGTGTTTTTTCCACACGAATACAAGTGCAAAAGTGGTTTCCTGCACCAACACAAGTGCGAAAAGTGGTTTTTCAACACTAACACAAGTGCGAAAAGTGGTTTTTCAACACTAACACAAGTGCAAAAAGTGGTTTTTCAACACTAACACAAGTGCGAAAAGTGTTTTTTCCACACTAATACAAGTGCAAAAGTGGTTTCCTGCACCAACACAAGTGCGAAAAGTGGTTTTTCAACACTAACACAAGTGCAAAAAGTGGTTTTTCAACACTAACACAAGTGCGAAAAGTGATTTTTCAACACTAACACAAGTGCAAAAAGTGGTTTTTCAACACTAACACAAGTGCGAAAAGTGTTTTTTCCACACTAATACAAGTGCAAAAGTGGTTTCCTGCACCAACACAAGTGCGAAAAGTGGTTTTTCAACACTAACACAAGTGCGAAAAGTGGTTTTTCAACACTAACACAAGTGCGAAAAGTGTTTTTTCCACACTAATACAAGTGCAAAAGTGGTTTTCTGCACCAACACAAGTGCAAAAAGTGGTTTTTCAACACTAACACAAGTGCGAAAAGTGGTTTTTCAACACTAACACAAGTGCAAAAAGTGGTTTTTCAACACTAACACAAGTGCGGAAAGTGTTTTTTCCACACTAATACAAGTGCAAAAGTGGTTTCCTGCAACAAGACAAGTGCGAAAAGTGGTTTTTCAACACTAACACAAGTTCGAAAAGTGTTTTTTCAACACTAATACAAGTGCAAAAGTGGTTTTCTGCACCAACACAAGTGCAAAAAGTGGTTTTTCAACACTAACACAAGTGCGAAAAGTGGTTTTTCAACACTAACACAAGTGCAAAAAGTGGTTTTTCAACACTAACACAAGTGCGGAAAGTGTTTTTTCCACACTAATACAAGTGCAAAAGTGGTTTCCTGCAACAAGACAAGTGCGAAAAGTGGTTTTTCAACACTAACACAAGTTCGAAAAGTGTTTTTTCAACACTAATACAAGTGCAAAAGTGGTTTCCTGCACCAACACAAGTGCGAAAAGTGGTTTTTCAACACTAACACAAGTGCGAAAAGTGGTTTTTCAACACTAACACAAGTGCGAAAAGTGGTTTTTCAACACTATCACAAGTGCAAAAAGTGTTTTTTCCACACTAATACAAGTGCAAAAGTGGTTTCCTGCACCAACACAAGTGTGAAAAGTGGTTTTTCAACACTAACACAAGTGCGAAAAGTGGTTTTTCAACACTAACACAAGTGCGAAAAGTGGTTTTTCAAGAACTATCACAAGTGCAAAAAGTGTTTTTTCCACACGAATACAAGTGCAAAAGTGGTTTCCTGCACCAACACAAGTGCGAAAAGTGGTTTTTCAACACTAACACAAGTGCGAAAAGTGGTTTTTCAACACTAACACAAGTGCAAAAAGTGGTTTTTCAACACTAACACAAGTGCGAAAAGTGTTTTTTCCACACTAATACAAGTGCAAAAGTGGTTTCCTGCACCAACACAAGTGCGAAAAGTGGTTTTTCAACACTAACACAAGTGCGAAAAGTGGTTTTTCAACACTAACACAAGTGCGAAAAGTGATTTTTCAACACTAACACAAGTGCGAAAAGTGGTTTTTCAACACTAACACAAGTGCGAAAAGTGGTTTTTCAACACTAACACAAGTGTGAAAAGTGGTTTTTCAACACTAACACAAGTGCGAAAAGTGTTTTTTCAACACTAACCCAAGTGCGAAAAGTGGTTTTTCAACACTAACACAAGTGCGAAAAGTGTTTTTTCAACACTAACCCAAGTGCGAAAAGTGGTTTTTCAACACTATCACAAGTGCAAAAAGTGTTTTTTCCACACGAATACAAGTGCAAAAGTGGTTTCCTGCACCAACACAAGTGCGAAAAGTGGTTTTTCAACACTAACACAAGTGCAAAAAGTGGGTTTTCAACACTAACACAAGTGCAAAAAGTGGTTTTTCAACACTAACACAAGTGCGAAAAGTGTTTTTCCACACTAATACAAGTGCAAAAGTGGTTTCCTGCACCAACACAAGTGCGAAAAGTGGTTTTTCAACACTAACACAAGTGCGAAAAGTGGTTTTTCAACACTAACACAAGTGCAAAAAGTGGTTTTTCAACACTAACACAAGTGCGAAAAGTGTTTTTTCCACACTAATACAAGTGCAAAAGTGGTTTCCTGCACCAACACAAGTGCGAAAAGTGGTTTTTCAACACTAACACAAGTGCGAAAAGTGGTTTTTCAACACTAACACAAGTGCGAAAAGTGGTTTTTCAACACTAACACAAGTGCAAAAAGTGGTTTTTCAACACTAACGCAAGTGCGGAAAGTGTTTTTTCCACACTAATACAAGTGCAAAAGTGGTTTCCTGCAACAACACAAGTGCGAAAAGTGGTTTTTCAGCACTAACAGAAGTGCGAAAAGTGGTTTTTCAACACTAACACAAGTTCGAAAAGTGTTTTTTCCACACTAATACAAGTGCAAAAGTGGTTTCCTGCACCAACACAAGTGCGAAAAGTGGTTTTTCAACACTAACACAAGTGCGAAAAGTGGTTTTTCAACACTAACACAAGTGCGAAAAGTGGTTTTTCAACACTAACACAAGTTCGAAAAGTGTTTTTTCCACACTAATACAAGTGCAAAAGTGGTTTCCTGCACCAACACAAGTGCGAAAAGTGGTTTTTCAACACTAACACAAGTGCGAAAAGTGGTTTTTCAACACTAACACAAGTGCGAAAAGTGGTTTTTCAACACTAACACAAGTGCGAAAAGTGGTTTTTCAACAATAACACAAGTGCAAAAAGTGGTTTTTCCACACTAATACAAGTGCAAAAGTGGTTTCCTGCACCAACACAAGTGTGAAAAGTAGTTTTTCAACACTAACACAAGTGCGAAAAGTGGTTTTTCAACACTAACACAAGTGCGAAAAGTGTTTTTTCCACACTAATACAAGTGCAAAAGTGGTTTCCTCCACCAACACAAGTGCGAAAAGTGGTTTTTCAACACTAACACAAGTGCGAAAAGTGGTTTTTCAACACTAACACAAGTGCGAAAAGTGTTTTTTCCACACTAATACAAGTGCAAAAGTGGTTTCCTGCACCAACACAAGTGCAAAAAGTGGTTTTTCAACACTAACACAAGTGCGAAAAGTGGTTTTTCAACACTAACACAAGTGCAAAAAGTGGTTTTTCAACACTAACACAAGTGCGGAAAGTGTTTTTTCCACACTAATACAAGTGCAAAAGTGGTTTCCTGCAACAAGACAAGTGCGAAAAGTGGTTTTTCAGCACTAACAGAAGTGCGAAAAGTGGTTTTTCAACACTAACACAAGTTCGAAAAGTGTTTTTTCCACACTAATACAAGTGCAAAAGTGGTTTCCTGCACCAACACAAGTGCGAAAAGTGGTTTTTCAACACTAACACAAGTGCGAAAAGTGGTTTTTCAACACTAACACAAGTGCGAAAAGTGGTTTTTCAACACTAACACAAGTTCGAAAAGTGTTTTTTCAACACTAATACAAGTGCAAAAGTGGTTTCCTGCACCAACACAAGTGCGAAAAGTGGTTTTTCAACACTAACACAAGTGCGAAAAGTGGTTTTTCAACACTAACACAAGTGCGAAAAGTGGTTTTTCAACACTATCACAAGTGCAAAAAGTGTTTTTTCCACACTAATACAAGTGCAAAAGTGGTTTCCTGCACCAACACAAGTGTGAAAAGTGGTTTTTCAACACTAACACAAGTGCGAAAAGTGGTTTTTCAACACTAACACAAGTGCAAAAAGTGGTTTTTCAACACTATCACAAGTGCAAAAAGTGTTTTTTCCACACTAATACAAGTGCAAAAGTGGTTTCCTGCACCAACAAAAGTGTGAAAAGTGGTTTTTCAACACTAACACAAGTGCGAAAAGTGGTTTTTCAACACTAACACAAGTGCAAAAAGTGGTTTTTCAACACTAACACAAGTGCGGAAAGTGTTTTTTCCACACTAATACAAGTGCAAAAGTGGTTTCCTGCAACAACACAAGTGCGAAAAGTGGTTTTTCAGCACTAACAGAAGTGCGAAAAGTGGTTTTTCAACACTAACACAAGTTCGAAAAGTGTTTTTTCCACACTAATACAAGTGCAAAAGTGGTTTCCTGCACCAACACAAGTGCGAAAAGTGGTTTTTCAACACTAACACAAGTGCGAAAAGTGGTTTTTCAACACTAACACAAGTGCAAAAAGTGGTTTTTCAACACTAACACAAGTTCGAAAAGTGTTTTTTCCACACTAATACAAGTGCAAAAGTGGTTTCCTGCACCAACACAAGTGCGAAAAGTGGTTTTTCAACACTAACACAAGTGCAAAAAGTGGTTTTTCAACACTAACACAAGTGCAAAAAGTGTTTTTTCCACACTAATACAAGTGCAAAAGTGGTTTCCTGCACCAACACAAGTGCGAAAAGTGGTTTTTCAACACTAACACAAGTGCGAAAAGTGGTTTTTCAACACTAACACAAGTGCAAAAAGTGGTTTTTCAACACTAACACAAGTGCGAAAAGTGTTTTTTCCACACTAATACAAGTGCAAAAGTGGTTTCCTGCACCAACACAAGTGCGAAAAGTGGTTTTTCAACACTAACACAAGTGCGAAAAGTGGTTTTTCAACACTAACACAAGTGCGAAAAGTGGTTTTTCAACACTAACACAAGTGCGAAAAGTGGTTTTTCAACACTAACACAAGTGCAAAAAGTGGTTTTTCCACACTAATACAAGTGCAAAAGTGGTTTCCTGCACCAACACAAGTGTGAAAAGTAGTTTTTCAACACTAACACAAGTGCGAAAAGTGGTTTTTCAACACTAACACAAGTGCGAAAAGTGTTTTTTCCACACTAATACAAGTGCAAAAGTGGTTTCCTGCACCAACACAAGTGCGAAAAGTGGTTTTTCAACACTAACACAAGTGCGAAAAGTGGTTTTTCAACACTAACACAAGTGCGAAAAGTGTTTTTTCCACACTAATACAAGTGCAAAAATGGTTTTCTGCACCAACACAAGTGCAAAAAGTGGTTTTTCAACACTAACACAAGTGCGAAAAGTGGTTTTTCAACACTAACACAAGTGCAAAAAGTGGTTTTTCAACACTAACACAAGTGCGGAAAGTGTTTTTTCCACACTAATACAAGTGCAAAAGTGGTTTCCTGCAACAAGACAAGTGCGAAAAGTGGTTTTTCAACACTAACACAAGTTCGAAAAGTGTTTTTTCAACACTAATACAAGTGCAAAAGTGGTTTCCTGCACCAACACAAGTGCGAAAAGTGGTTTTTCAACACTAACACAAGTGCGAAAAGTGGTTTTTCAACACTAACACAAGTGCGAAAAGTGGTTTTTCAACACTATCACAAGTGCAAAAAGTGTTTTTTCCACACTAATACAAGTGCAAAAGTGGTTTCCTGCACCAACACAAGTGCGAAAAGTGGTTTTTCAACACTAACACAAGTGCGAAAAGTGGTTTTTCAACACTAACACAAGTGCGAAAAGTGGTTTTTCAAGAACTATCACAAGTGCAAAAAGTGTTTTTTCCACACGAATACAAGTGCAAAAGTGGTTTCCTGCACCAACACAAGTGCGAAAAGTGGTTTTTCAACACTAACACAAGTGCGAAAAGTGGTTTTTCAACACTAACACAAGTGCAAAAAGTGGTTTTTCAACACTAACACAAGTGCGAAAAGTGTTTTTTCCACACTAATACAAGTGCAAAAGTGGTTTCCTGCACCAACACAAGTGCGAAAAGTGGTTTTTCAACACTAACACAAGTGCAAAAAGTGGTTTTTCAACACTAACACAAGTGCGAAAAGTGATTTTTCAACACTAACACAAGTGCAAAAAGTGGTTTTTCAACACTAACACAAGTGCGAAAAGTGTTTTTTCCACACTAATACAAGTGCAAAAGTGGTTTCCTGCACCAACACAAGTGCGAAAAGTGGTTTTTCAACACTAACACAAGTGCGAAAAGTGGTTTTTCAACACTAACACAAGTGCGAAAAGTGTTTTTTCCACACTAATACAAGTGCAAAAGTGGTTTTCTGCACCAACACAAGTGCAAAAAGTGGTTTTTCAACACTAACACAAGTGCGAAAAGTGGTTTTTCAACACTAACACAAGTGCAAAAAGTGGTTTTTCAACACTAACACAAGTGCGGAAAGTGTTTTTTCCACACTAATACAAGTGCAAAAGTGGTTTCCTGCAACAAGACAAGTGCGAAAAGTGGTTTTTCAACACTAACACAAGTTCGAAAAGTGTTTTTTCAACACTAATACAAGTGCAAAAGTGGTTTCCTGCACCAACACAAGTGCGAAAAGTGGTTTTTCAACACTAACACAAGTGCGAAAAGTGGTTTTTCAACACTAACACAAGTGCGAAAAGTGGTTTTTCAACACTATCACAAGTGCAAAAAGTGTTTTTTCCACACTAATACAAGTGCAAAAGTGGTTTCCTGCACCAACACAAGTGTGAAAAGTGGTTTTTCAACACTAACACAAGTGCGAAAAGTGGTTTTTCAACACTAACACAAGTGCGAAAAGTGGTTTTTCAAGAACTATCACAAGTGCAAAAAGTGTTTTTTCCACACGAATACAAGTGCAAAAGTGGTTTCCTGCACCAACACAAGTGCGAAAAGTGGTTTTTCAACACTAACACAAGTGCGAAAAGTGGTTTTTCAACACTAACACAAGTGCAAAAAGTGGTTTTTCAACACTAACACAAGTGCGAAAAGTGTTTTTTCCACACTAATACAAGTGCAAAAGTGGTTTCCTGCACCAACACAAGTGCGAAAAGTGGTTTTTCAACACTAACACAAGTGCGAAAAGTGGTTTTTCAACACTAACACAAGTGCGAAAAGTGATTTTTCAACACTAACACAAGTGCGAAAAGTGGTTTTTCAACACTAACACAAGTGCGAAAAGTGGTTTTTCAACACTAACACAAGTGTGAAAAGTGGTTTTTCAACACTAACACAAGTGCGAAAAGTGTTTTTTCAACACTAACCCAAGTGCGAAAAGTGGTTTTTCAACACTAACACAAGTGCGAAAAGTGTTTTTTCAACACTAACCCAAGTGCGAAAAGTGGTTTTTCAACACTATCACAAGTGCAAAAAGTGTTTTTTCCACACGAATACAAGTGCAAAAGTGGTTTCCTGCACCAACACAAGTGCGAAAAGTGGTTTTTCAACACTAACACAAGTGCAAAAAGTGGGTTTTCAACACTAACACAAGTGCAAAAAGTGGTTTTTCAACACTAACACAAGTGCGAAAAGTGTTTTTCCACACTAATACAAGTGCAAAAGTGGTTTCCTGCACCAACACAAGTGCGAAAAGTGGTTTTTCAACACTAACACAAGTGCGAAAAGTGGTTTTTCAACACTAACACAAGTGCAAAAAGTGGTTTTTCAACACTAACACAAGTGCGAAAAGTGTTTTTTCCACACTAATACAAGTGCAAAAGTGGTTTCCTGCACCAACACAAGTGCGAAAAGTGGTTTTTCAACACTAACACAAGTGCGAAAAGTGGTTTTTCAACACTAACACAAGTGCGAAAAGTGGTTTTTCAACACTAACACAAGTGCAAAAAGTGGTTTTTCAACACTAACACAAGTGCAAAAAGTGGTTTTTCCACACTAATACAAGTGCAAAAGTGGTTTCCTGCACCAACACAAGTGCGAAAAGTGGTTTTTCAACACTAACACAAGTGCGAAAAGTGGTTTTTCAACACTAACACAAGTGCAAAAAGTGGTTTTTCAACACTAACACAAGTGCGAAAAGTGTTTTTTCCACACTAATACAAGTGCAAAAGTGGTTTCCTGCACCAACACAAGTGCGAAAAGTGGTTTTTCAACACTAACACAAGTGCGAAAAGTGGTTTTTCAACACTAACACAAGTGCGAAAAGTGGTTTTTCAACACTAACACAAGTGCGAAAAGTGGTTTTTCAACACTAACACAAGTGCAAAAAGTGGTTTTTCCACACTAATACAAGTGCAAAAGTGGTTTCCTGCACCAACACAAGTGTGAAAAGTAGTTTTTCAACACTAACACAAGTGCGAAAAGTGGTTTTTCAACACTAACACAAGTGCGAAAAGTGTTTTTTCCACACTAATACAAGTGCAAAAGTGGTTTCCTGCACCAACACAAGTGCGAAAAGTGGTTTTTCAACACTAACACAAGTGCGAAAAGTGGTTTTTCAACACTAACATAAGTGCGAAAAGTGTTTTTTCCACACTAATACAAGTGCAAAAGTGGTTTCCTGCACCAACACAAGTGCGAAAAGTGGTTTTTCAACACTAACACAAGTGCGAAAAGTGGTTTTTCAACACTAACACAAGTGCAAAAAGTGGTTTTTCAACACTAACGCAAGTGCGGAAAGTGTTTTTTCCACACTAATACAAGTGCAAAAGTGGTTTCCTGCAACAACACAAGTGCGAAAAGTGGTTTTTCAGCACTAACAGAAGTGCGAAAAGTGGTTTTTCAACACTAACACAAGTTCGAAAAGTGTTTTTTCCACACTAATACAAGTGCAAAAGTGGTTTCCTGCACCAACACAAGTGCGAAAAGTGGTTTTTCAACACTAACACAAGTGCGAAAAGTGGTTTTTCAACACTAACACAAGTGCGAAAAGTGGTTTTTCAACACTAACACAAGTTCGAAAAGTGTTTTTTCCACACTAATACAAGTGCAAAAGTGGTTTCCTGCACCAACACAAGTGCGAAAAGTGGTTTTTCAACACTAACACAAGTGCGAAAAGTGGTTTTTCAACACTAACACAAGTGCGAAAAGTGGTTTTTCAACACTAACACAAGTGCGAAAAGTGGTTTTTCAACAATAACACAAGTGCAAAAAGTGGTTTTTCCACACTAATACAAGTGCAAAAGTGGTTTCCTGCACCAACACAAGTGTGAAAAGTAGTTTTTCAACACTAACACAAGTGCGAAAAGTGGTTTTTCAACACTAACACAAGTGCGAAAAGTGTTTTTTCCACACTAATACAAGTGCAAAAGTGGTTTCCTGCACCAACACAAGTGCGAAAAGTGGTTTTTCAACACTAACACAAGTGCGAAAAGTGGTTTTTCAACACTAACACAAGTGCGAAAAGTGTTTTTTCCACACTAATACAAGTGCAAAAGTGGTTTCCTGCACCAACACAAGTGCAAAAAGTGGTTTTTCAACACTAACACAAGTGCGAAAAGTGGTTTTTCAACACTAACACAAGTGCAAAAAGTGGTTTTTCAACACTAACACAAGTGCGGAAAGTGTTTTTTCCACACTAATACAAGTGCAAAAGTGGTTTCCTGCAACAAGACAAGTGCGAAAAGTGGTTTTTCAGCACTAACAGAAGTGCGAAAAGTGGTTTTTCAACACTAACACAAGTTCGAAAAGTGTTTTTTCCACACTAATACAAGTGCAAAAGTGGTTTCCTGCACCAACACAAGTGCGAAAAGTGGTTTTTCAACACTAACACAAGTGCGAAAAGTGGTTTTTCAACACTAACACAAGTGCGAAAAGTGGTTTTTCAACACTAACACAAGTTCGAAAAGTGTTTTTTCAACACTAATACAAGTGCAAAAGTGGTTTCCTGCACCAACACAAGTGCGAAAAGTGGTTTTTCAACACTAACACAAGTGCGAAAAGTGGTTTTTCAACACTAACACAAGTGCGAAAAGTGGTTTTTCAACACTATCACAAGTGCAAAAAGTGTTTTTTCCACACTAATACAAGTGCAAAAGTGGTTTCCTGCACCAACACAAGTGTGAAAAGTGGTTTTTCAACACTAACACAAGTGCGAAAAGTGGTTTTTCAACACTAACACAAGTGCAAAAAGTGGTTTTTCAACACTATCACAAGTGCAAAAAGTGTTTTTTCCACACTAATACAAGTGCAAAAGTGGTTTCCTGCACCAACAAAAGTGTGAAAAGTGGTTTTTCAACACTAACACAAGTGCGAAAAGTGGTTTTTCAACACTAACACAAGTGCAAAAAGTGGTTTTTCAACACTAACACAAGTGCGGAAAGTGTTTTTTCCACACTAATACAAGTGCAAAAGTGGTTTCCTGCAACAACACAAGTGCGAAAAGTGGTTTTTCAGCACTAACAGAAGTGCGAAAAGTGGTTTTTCAACACTAACACAAGTTCGAAAAGTGTTTTTTCCACACTAATACAAGTGCAAAAGTGGTTTCCTGCACCAACACAAGTGCGAAAAGTGGTTTTTCAACACTAACACAAGTGCGAAAAGTGGTTTTTCAACACTAACACAAGTGCAAAAAGTGGTTTTTCAACACTAACACAAGTTCGAAAAGTGTTTTTTCCACACTAATACAAGTGCAAAAGTGGTTTCCTGCACCAACACAAGTGCGAAAAGTGGTTTTTCAACACTAACACAAGTGCAAAAAGTGGTTTTTCAACACTAACACAAGTGCGAAAAGTGTTTTTTCCACACTAATACAAGTGCAAAAGTGGTTTCCTGCACCAACACAAGTGCGAAAAGTGGTTTTTCAACACTAACACAAGTGCGAAAAGTGGTTTTTCAACACTAACACAAGTGCAAAAAGTGGTTTTTCAACACTAACACAAGTGCGAAAAGTGTTTTTTCCACACTAATACAAGTGCAAAAGTGGTTTCCTGCACCAACACAAGTGCGAAAAGTGGTTTTTCAACACTAACACAAGTGCGAAAAGTGGTTTTTCAACACTAACACAAGTGCGAAAAGTGGTTTTTCAACACTAACACAAGTGCGAAAAGTGGTTTTTCAACACTAACACAAGTGCAAAAAGTGGTTTTTCCACACTAATACAAGTGCAAAAGTGGTTTCCTGCACCAACACAAGTGTGAAAAGTAGTTTTTCAACACTAACACAAGTGCGAAAAGTGGTTTTTCAACACTAACACAAGTGCGAAAAGTGTTTTTTCCACACTAATACAAGTGCAAAAGTGGTTTCCTGCACCAACACAAGTGCGAAAAGTGGTTTTTCAACACTAACACAAGTGCGAAAAGTGGTTTTTCAACACTAACACAAGTGCGAAAAGTGTTTTTTCCACACTAATACAAGTGCAAAAGTGGTTTTCTGCACCAACACAAGTGCAAAAAGTGGTTTTTCAACACTAACACAAGTGCGAAAAGTGGTTTTTCAACACTAACACAAGTGCAAAAAGTGGTTTTTCAACACTAACACAAGTGCGGAAAGTGTTTTTCCACACTAATACAAGTGCAAAAGTGGTTTCCTGCACCAACACAAGTGCGAAAAGTGGTTTTTCAACACGAACACAAGTGTGAAAAGTGGTTTTTCAACACTAACACAAGTGCGAAAAGTGTTTTTTCCACACTAATACAAGTGCAAAAGTGGTTTCCTGCACCAACACAAGTGCGAAAAGTGGTTTTTCAACACTAACACAAGTGCGAAAAGTGGTTTTTCAACACTAACACAAGTGCGAAAAGTGGTTTTTCAACACTAACACAAGTGCGGAAAGTGTTTTTTCCACACTAATACAAGTGCAAAAGTGGTTTCCTCCACCAACACAAGTGCGAAAAGTGGTTTTTCAACACTAACACAAGTGTGAAAAGTGGTTTTTCAACACTAACACAAGTGCGAAAAGTGGTTTTTCAACACTATCACAAGTGCAAAAAGTGTTTTTTCCACACTAATACAAGTGCAAAAGTGGTTTCCTGCACCAACAAAAGTGTGAAAAGTGGTTTTTCAACACTAACACAAGTGCGAAAAGTGGTTTTTCAACACTAACACAAGTGCGAAAAGTGGTTTTTCAACACTATCACAAGTGCAAAAAGTGTTTTTTCCACACTAATACAAGTGCAAAAGTGGTTTCCTGCACCAACACAAGTGCGAAAAGTGGTTTTTCAACACTAACACAAGTGCAAAAAGTGGTTTTTCAACACTAACACAAGTGCGAAAAGTGGTTTTTCAACACTAACACAAGTGCGAAAAGTGGTTTTTCAACACTATCACAAGTGCAAAAAGTGTTTTTTCCACACTAATACAAGTGCAAAAGTGGTTTCCTGCACCAACACAAGTGCGAAAAGTGGTTTTTCAACACTAACACAAGTGCAAAAAGTGGTTTTTCAACACTAACACAAGTGCGAAAAGTGTTTTTTCCACACTAATACAAGTGCAAAAGTGGTTTCCTGCACCAACACAAGTGCGAAAAGTGGTTTTTCAACACTAACACAAGTGCGAAAAGTGGTTTTTCAACACTAACACAAGTGCAAAAAGTGGTTTTTCAACACTAACACAAGTGCGAAAAGTGTTTTTTCCACACTAATACAAGTGCAAAAGTGGTTTCCTGCACCAACACAAGTGCGAAAAGTGGTTTTTCAACACTAACACAAGTGCGAAAAGTGGTTTTTCAACACTAACACAAGTGCGAAAAGTGGTTTTTCAACACTAACACAAGTGCGAAAAGTGGTTTTTCAACACTAACACAAGTGCAAAAAGTGGTTTTTCCACACTAATACAAGTGCAAAAGTGGTTTCCTGCACCAACACAAGTGTGAAAAGTAGTTTTTCAACACTAACACAAGTGCGAAAAGTGGTTTTTCAACACTAACACAAGTGCGAAAAGTGTTTTTTCCACACTAATACAAGTGCAAAAGTGGTTTCCTGCACCAACACAAGTGCGAAAAGTGGTTTTTCAACACTAACACAAGTGCGAAAAGTGGTTTTTCAACACTAACACAAGTGCGAAAAGTGTTTTTTCCACACTAATACAAGTGCAAAAGTGGTTTTCTGCACCAACACAAGTGCAAAAAGTGGTTTTTCAACACTAACACAAGTGCGAAAAGTGGTTTTTCAACACTAACACAAGTGCAAAAAGTGGTTTTTCAACACTAACACAAGTGCGGAAAGTGTTTTTTCCACACTAATACAAGTGCAAAAGTGGTTTCCTGCAACAAGACAAGTGCGAAAAGTGGTTTTTCAACACTAACACAAGTTCGAAAAGTGTTTTTTCAACACTAATACAAGTGCAAAAGTGGTTTCCTGCACCAACACAAGTGCGAAAAGTGGTTTTTCAACACTAACACAAGTGCGAAAAGTGGTTTTTCAACACTAACACAAGTGCGAAAAGTGGTTTTTCAACACTATCACAAGTGCAAAAAGTGTTTTTTCCACACTAATACAAGTGCAAAAGTGGTTTCCTGCACCAACACAAGTGCGAAAAGTGGTTTTTCAACACTAACACAAGTGCGAAAAGTGGTTTTTCAACACTAACACAAGTGCGAAAAGTGGTTTTTCAAGAACTATCACAAGTGCAAAAAGTGTTTTTTCCACACGAATACAAGTGCAAAAGTGGTTTCCTGCACCAACACAAGTGCGAAAAGTGGTTTTTCAACACTAACACAAGTGCGAAAAGTGGTTTTTCAACACTAACACAAGTGCAAAAAGTGGTTTTTCAACACTAACACAAGTGCGAAAAGTGTTTTTTCCACACTAATACAAGTGCAAAAGTGGTTTCCTGCACCAACACAAGTGCGAAAAGTGGTTTTTCAACACTAACACAAGTGCAAAAAGTGGTTTTTCAACACTAACACAAGTGCGAAAAGTGATTTTTCAACACTAACACAAGTGCAAAAAGTGGTTTTTCAACACTAACACAAGTGCGAAAAGTGTTTTTTCCACACTAATACAAGTGCAAAAGTGGTTTCCTGCACCAACACAAGTGCGAAAAGTGGTTTTTCAACACTAACACAAGTGCAAAAAGTGGTTTTTCAACACTAACACAAGTGCGAAAAGTGTTTTTTCCACACTAATACAAGTGCAAAAGTGGTTTTCTGCACCAACACAAGTGCAAAAAGTGGTTTTTCAACACTAACACAAGTGCGAAAAGTGGTTTTTCAACACTAACACAAGTGCAAAAAGTGGTTTTTCAACACTAACACAAGTGCGGAAAGTGTTTTTTCCACACTAATACAAGTGCAAAAGTGGTTTCCTGCAACAAGACAAGTGCGAAAAGTGGTTTTTCAACACTAACACAAGTTCGAAAAGTGTTTTTTCAACACTAATACAAGTGCAAAAGTGGTTTCCTGCACCAACACAAGTGCGAAAAGTGGTTTTTCAACACTAACACAAGTGCGAAAAGTGGTTTTTCAACACTAACACAAGTGCGAAAAGTGGTTTTTCAACACTATCACAAGTGCAAAAAGTGTTTTTTCCACACTAATACAAGTGCAAAAGTGGTTTCCTGCACCAACACAAGTGTGAAAAGTGGTTTTTCAACACTAACACAAGTGCGAAAAGTGGTTTTTCAACACTAACACAAGTGCGAAAAGTGGTTTTTCAAGAACTATCACAAGTGCAAAAGTGTTTTTTCCACACGAATACAAGTGCAAAAGTGGTTTCCTGCACCAACACAAGTGCGAAAAGTGGTTTTTCAACACTAACACAAGTGCGAAAAGTGGTTTTTCAACACTAACACAAGTGCAAAAAGTGGTTTTTCAACACTAACACAAGTGCGAAAAGTGTTTTTTCCACACTAATACAAGTGCAAAAGTGGTTTCCTGCACCAACACAAGTGCGAAAAGTGGTTTTTCAACACTAACACAAGTGCGAAAAGTGGTTTTTCAACACTAACACAAGTGCGAAAAGTGATTTTTCAACACTAACACAAGTGCGAAAAGTGGTTTTTCAACACTAACACAAGTGCGAAAAGTGTTTTTTCCACGCTAATACAAGTGCAAAAGTGGTTTCCTGCACCAACACAAGTGCGAAAAGTGGTTTTTCAACACGAACACAAGTGTGAAAAGTGGTTTTTCAACACTAACACAAGTGCGAAAAGTGTTTTTTCCACACTAATACAAGTGCAAAAGTGGTTTCCTGCACCAACACAAGTGCGAAAAGTGGTTTTTCAACACTAACACAAGTGCGAAAAGTGGTTTTTCAACACTAACACAAGTGCGAAAAGTGGTTTTTCTAACACAAGTGCGGAAAGTGTTTTTTCCACACTAATACAAGTGCAAAAGTGGTTTCCTCCACCAACACAAGTGCGAAAAGTGGTTTTTCAACACTAACACAAGTGTGAAAAGTGGTTTTTCAACACTAACACAAGTGCGAAAAGTGGTTTTTCAACACTATCACAAGTGCAAAAAGTGTTTTTTCCACACTAATACAAGTGCAAAAGTGGTTTCCTGCACCAACAAAAGTGTGAAAAGTGGTTTTTCAACACTAACACAAGTGCGAAAAGTGGTTTTTCAACACTAACACAAGTGCGAAAAGTGGTTTTTTCAACACTATCACAAGTGCAAAAAGTGTTTTTTCCACACTAATACAAGTGCAAAAGTGGTTTCCTGCACCAACACAAGTGCGAAAAGTGGTTTTTCAACACTAACACAAGTGCGAAAAGTGGTTTTTCAACACTAACACAAGTGCAAAAAGTGGTTTTTCAACACTAACACAAGTGCGAAAAGTGTTTTTTCCACACTAATACAAGTGCAAAAGTGGTTTCCTGCACCAACACAAGTGCAAAAAGTGGTTTTTCAACACTAACACAAGTGCGAAAAGTGGTTTTCAACACTAACACAAGTGTGAAAAGTGGTTTTTCAACACTAACACAAGTGCGAAAAGTGTTTTTTCCACACTAATACAAGTGTAAAAGTGGTTTCCTGCACCAACACAAGTGCGAAAAGTGGTTTTTCAACACTAACAGAAGTGCGAAAAGTGGTTTTTCAACACTAACACAAGTGCGAAAAGTGTTTTTTCCACACTAATACAAGTGCAAAAGTGGTTTCCTGCACCAACACAAGTGCGAAATGTGGTTTTTCAACACTAACACAAGTGCGAAAAGTGGTTTTTCAACACTAACACAAGTTCGAAAAGTGTTTTTTTCCACACTAATACAAGTGCAAAAGTGGTTTCCTGCACCAACACAAGTGCAAAAAGTGGTTTTTCAACACTAACACAAGTGCGAAAAGTGGTTTTTCAACACTAACACAAGTTCGAAAAGTGTTTTTTCAACACTAATACAAGTGCAAAAGTGGTTTCCTGCACCAACACAAGTGCGAAAAGTGGTTTTTCAACACTAACACACGTGCGAAAAGTGGTTTTTCAACACTAACACAAGTTCGAAAAGTGTTTTTTCCACACTAATACAAGTGCAAAAGTGGTTTCCTGCACCAACACAAGTGCGAAAAGTGGTTTTTCAACACTAACACAAGTGCGAAAAGTGGTTTTTCAACACTAACACAAGTTCGAAAAGTGTTTTTCCACACTAATACAAGTGCAAAAGTGGTTTCCTGCACCAACACAAGTGCGAAAAGTGGTTTTTCAACACTAACACAAGTGCGAAAAGTGGTTTTTCAACACTAACACATGTGCGAAAAGTGGTTTTTCAACACTAACACAAGTGCGAAAAGTGTTTTTCCACACTAATACAAGTGCAAAAGTGGTTTCCTGCACCAACACAAGTGCGAAAAGTGGTTTTTCAACACTAACACAAGTGCGAAATGTGGTTTTTCAACACTAACACAAGTGCGAAAAGTGGTTTTTCAACACTATCACAAGTGCGAAAAGTGTTTTTTCCACACTAATACAAGTGCAAAAGTGGTTTCCTGCACCAACACAAGTGCGAAAAGTGGTTTTTCAACACTAACACAAGTGCGAAAAGTGGTTTTTTCAACACTAACACAAGTTCGAAAAGTGTTTTTTCCACACTAATACAAGTGCAAAAGTGGTTTCCTGCACCAACACAAGTGCGAAAAGTGGTTTTTCAACACTAACACAAGTGCGAAAAGTGGTTTTTCAACACTAACACAAGTGCGAAAAGTGGTTTTTCAACACTAACACAAGTTCGAAAAGTGTTTTTTCAACACTAATATAAGTGCAAAAGTGGTTACCTGCACCAACACAAGTGCGAAAAGTGGTTTTTCAACACTAACACAAGTGCGAAAAGTGGTTTTTCAACACAAACACAAGTGCGAAAAGTGTTTTTTTCCACACTAATACAAGTGCAAAAGTGGTTTCCTGCACCAACACAAGTGCGAAAAGTGGTTTTTTCAACACTAACACAAGTGCGAAAAGTGGTTTTTCAACACTAACACAAGTGCGAAAAGTGATTTTTCAACACTAACACAAGTGCAAAAAGTGGTTTTTCAACACTAACACAAGTGCGAAAAGTGTTTTTTCCACACTAATACAAGTGCAAAAGTGGTTTCCTGCACCAACACAAGTGCGAAAAGTGGTTTTTCAACACTAACACAAGTGCGAAAAGTGGTTTTTCAACACTAACACAAGTGCGAAAAGTGTTTTTTCCACACTAATACAAGTGCAAAAGTGGTTTTCTGCACCAACACAAGTGCAAAAAGTGGTTTTTCAACACTAACACAAGTGCGAAAAGTGGTTTTTCAACACTAACACAAGTGCAAAAAGTGGTTTTTCAACACTAACACAAGTGCGGAAAGTGTTTTTTCCACACTAATACAAGTGCAAAAGTGGTTTCCTGCAACAAGACATTTCAACACTAACACAAGTTCGAAAAGTGTTTTTTCAACACTAATACAAGTGCAAAAGTGGTTTTCCTGCACCAACACAAGTGCGAAAAGTGGTTTTTCAACACTAACACAAGTGCGAAAAGTGGTTTTTCAACACTAACACAAGTGCGAAAAGTGGTTTTTTCAACACTATCACAAGTGCAAAAAGTGTTTTTTTCCACACTAATACAAGTGCAAAAGTGGTTTCCTGCACCAACACAAGTGTGAAAAGTGGTTTTTCAACACTAACACAAGTGTGAAAAGTGGTTTTTCAACACTAACACAAGTGCGAAAAGTGGTTTTTCAACACTAACACAAGTGCAAAAAGTGGTTTTTCAACACCTAACACAAGTGCGAAAAGTGTTTTTTCCACACTAATACAAGTGCAAAAGTGGTTTCCTGCACCAACACAAGTGCGAAAAGTGGTTTTTCAACACTAACACAAGTGCTAAAAGTGGTTTTTCAACACTAACACAAGTGCGAAAAGTGATTTTTCAACACTAACACAAGTGCGAAAAGTGGTTTTTCAACACTAACACAAGTGCGAAAAGTGTTTTTTCCACGCTAATACAAGTGCAAAAGTGGTTTCCTGCACCAACACAAGTGCGAAAAGTGGTTTTTCAACACGAACACAAAGTGTGAAAAGTGGTTTTTCCAACACTAACACAAGTGCGAAAAGTGTTTTTTTCCACACTAATACAAGTGCAAAAGTGGTTTCCTGCACCAACACAAGTGCGAAAAGTGGTTTTTCAACACTAACACAAGTGCGAAAAGTGGTTTTTTCAACACTAACACAAGTGCGAAAAGTGGTTTTTTCAACACTAACACAAGTGCGGAAAGTGTTTTTTTTCCACACTAATACAAGTGCAAAAGTGGTTTCCTCCACCAACAACAAGTGCGAAAAGTGGTTTTTCAACACTAACACAAGTGTGAAAAGTGGTTTTTCAACACTAACACAAGTGCGAAAAGTGGTTTTTTCAACACTATCACAAGTGCAAAAAGTGTTTTTTCCACACTAATACAAGTGCAAAAGTGGTTTCCTGCACCAACAAAAGTGTGAAAAGTGGTTTTTCAACACTAACACAAGTGCGAAAAGTGGTTTTTCAACACTAACACAAGTGCGAAAAAGTGGTTTTTCAACACTATCACAAGTGCAAAAAGTGTTTTTTCCACACTAATACAAGTGCAAAAGTGGTTTCCTGCACCAACACAAGTGCGAAAAGTGGTTTTTCAACACTAACACAAAGTGCGAAAAGTGGTTTTTCAACACTAACACAAGTGCAAAAAGTGGTTTTTCAACACTAACACAAGTGCGAAAAGTGTTTTTTCCACACTAATACAAGTGCAAAAGTGGTTTCCTGCACCAACACAAGTGCAAAAAGTGGTTTTTCAACACTAACACAAGTGCGAAAAGTGGTTTTCAACACTAACACAAGTGTGAAAAGTGGTTTTTCAACACTAACACAAGTGCGAAAAGTGTTTTTTTCCACACTAATACAAGTGTAAAAGTGGTTTCCTGCACCAACACAAGTGCGAAAAGTGGTTTTTCAACACTAACAGAAGTGCGAAAAGTGGTTTTTCAACACTAACACAAGTGCGAAAAGTGTTTTTTCCACACTAATACAAGTGCAAAAGTGGTTTCCTGCACCAACACAAGTGCGAAATGTGGTTTTTCAACACTAACACAAGTGCGAAAAGTGGTTTTTCAACACTAACACAAGTTCGAAAAGTGTTTTTTCCACACTAATACAAGTGCAAAAGTGGTTTCCTGCACCAACACAAGTGCGAAAAGTGGTTTTTCAACACTAACACAAGTGCGAAAAGTGGTTTTTCAACACTAACACAAGTTCGAAAAGTGTTTTTTCAACACTAATACAAGTGCAAAAGTGGTTTCCTGCACCAACACAAGTGCGAAAAGTGGTTTTTCAACACTAACACACGTGAGTAGGTGATAAATGTTGCTTCTGGGACACCTCCGTTTAACATGGGAAATCCCTATCTAATGTCATTTACCCCTTGTCTTTTTCAAAAATCATAAACACCTCTATTTCTCCCTCTATGAACCTATAATCCTTCTCACCTTATGAACCTATGATCCTTCTCGCCTTATGAACCTATGATTTTCTTCCTTTATGAACCTATAATCCTTCTAGCCTTATGAACCTATGATCATTCTCACTTCCATGTAATTTTTACCCTATTCCCCCCACTAGCCCCTTAATGTAGTTCCTTAGACCACTCTACTAATGAGCCTATAAATATATTATCTCTTTCTAACTTTTTTAAGAGTTCCATTCTCCTATATAACTCATCCCCATCAAGTATATTTATAAAGTATACAGGTTCCTTAACCTTTTGTTGTGAAAGTATAAAGTGGTATGTTTCACGGAGGGTTCTTGTTTGACCTCCTCCTCTCCCACATACCATTTTAAAATTATAATATTTATTATCCGATTGATAACCATTAAAGTTCTCACTCCACTCTAATATATTTTTCTTCCCGCCCTCCATTACCCCACTTAACAAATGAATACGTTTATCCGTCTTGAGAACCTTCTGACCAGTGATTCTCTCAACCTCTTGAATCTGATATTTTTCACATTCGTTATGTTTTCCATTTATATACCAAGGTTGATTACACCTCCACTCTTTAGTCTGGTTGATACTTGGTTCTATCATTTATATAATAGTAAAAAAGGTGGCGGTAGCCCGTTAAAATCCCTAACCCCCCTTTTTAACTTATCACTTATATATATATATATCTTATCACTTATATATATATCTTATCACTTATATATCTTATCACATATATCTTATCACTTATATCTTATCACTTATATATCTTATCACTTATATCTTATCACTTATATACTTATATAACCATAAGGGAGACTATCAATTCCATTTTCTAAAATAAACCTCTTATCATCAAAAGCCCCCAATGCTTTCTTATTCACCTCTTCTGAATATAATTGATGTTTATAACTTCTTATTCCATTAATCTTTCTAAACTCTTCTTTCTTTGTTGTTAAACAGTTATAATAATCCTTAAAGTTTATTGTTTCTTTAATGACATTTTTCTTTATACCTTTTAACTTCTTATCAGTCTTTTCAACGTTATTCACAATGTATTTATAAGCATAAGCCTTCGACCTCAATCCCACAAATTCACTCATAACATTTCCTCCCAATTCATCCTTGAACTTTCCAATCACCTTTTTATTTTTAGAAGAGAACAACTCACTCTCTGGACTGTAATTACTTGTATCATAGATATTAATGTCCTTTTTCATGTCTGAATAAACATCATCAGTATTAATTTTCAAAATAAAACTATCAGTATCCATATACAACAATGACACATTATCCTTATACTTTGATTTTAGATTAATATAAAAGTAATCATACATTAATGACTTTGACAAGTCAAGAATTGATGTTCCAATGTAAATAGGTTTGTCCATTTCAATACTCTCTTTAACCAAATGGATCGCACAAAAGTTCTCAGTAAAGACCTCAGCTCTAGTAAAACTCGGTCTATTAATTAATTTTGATGCTTGTTCCCAAGATGTTGCTAGTCTGATATTTTGTCTTTTCCTCACATTCTCCATGGTCTTACCAAAGACCGCATTATTCATCAATTTATAAAAGTCTTTCTCAAAATCTGTTTTTGACTCTGTTCTTCTTTGTGTATTAAAATCAATGTACCCCTTTAACCAATGACTTTGATTGAACTTTAGAATCCTGTGGATCTTCTCTACTCTTAGACCTTTTGATAAATATTGTCGCAAATTTCTTTGGTGTAGTACATAATTTTTCTTGTTATATAATGTAGTAAGTAATTTTTCTGTTGATTCACCTATATCAAACGATCGTTGATAATCACTCAACCATTCTTTCTTTGGACTTTCTTTCTCACAAGCAAATGGAAGATCTTTATGTTTGATATGAAGTTCTTCAGGATATTTTAAATCGACCTCAAAATAATAACCAACCTTTGAATCATCCAATTGTTTTTGTGTAGAGATACATACATCTTGTAAAACCTTTGTGTAGTCTTTTTCCTTTACCCATCTTAGTTTCCCATAAGGAAGAGCTTGAGACATTGCCCAGCCATACAAGTTGTTTGCGTCATAGTACATCAAGTAAGAACTCTCTTTCGTTGAATCATAATTTGGAAGATATTTGTTATTTGCTTTTGCGTATCTGCTCGAGCATACTTGTGAAATTCCACCTCTTTTTGCCTTTTCAATCATCAAAAGCATATCGACATCGGTTATCAAATCCAAATCTTGTTTTGTCATTTTCAACATCGCGCTCCAAGCCAATCCAGGTGCTGTGTAGTAGTGAGCAGGATCCAATCCATATCCAGTGCGACAAACAGATCTAAAGGCTTCAAATACATCGGCCAATAAAAGCACATCAGTTTTGAGATACAAATCGTGATACTCACCAAGATTCTTGATGTTATATTTTTCCCAAACATTTTGTGCGTGTACATAATCTTTATCAGATATATGACTGTTGTTTAATTTGTTATCGAAATTTTCTTTTAAAGGAAGTTGTGTTTCATTGAATCTCTCAAATGAGTCCATATAGTCATAGGGGTAAATTCCCTTTTGTGTTAGAAAATCTTTATCTGAAAAATACTCTGAAAGACATGGAAACTCTTTTAGATTTTGAACCAAGTTAGCCAATGGACTTGCCATGAATTTAAATGTATCAAGAAATCTGATATGAGTAATAGGAGATGTGTGAATTGTTTTTGTGAATGAAATGTATTTCTGATCTGTGTTAGGAATTGCTGAAATGTGTCCAGATGTCTTTGAAAGTTCATTAATAAATAGATGCGTATCATAATGAGCATTGTTATGAAGAAAGACAGGAATGAAAGAGGGGAGTTGATAATTAATATTACAACTTTGATGAGCTGGACCTCTATATTTACCAGTGAGATGACAATGATCTCTAACCTTTAGACCTTCACCAATTTTTTCCTCACAAATATGACAAACATTGTTTTTTCTAAATTCCCTTTTCTGTTCACTCGTCAAGGACATTGGTTTATTAGTTTCTCTCATTATCTTGGTTAATCGGACACAGTCTTTTTCTAGTCGTTTCACAAACTCATCTGGGGTATTTGAGCCTCTATACTCCTCTAACTTGTTATATTTATCACCAACGGATGATTTGATATAATAACAAAAACCGCAAGGAGTATGTTTTTGATATTTATTTGTGTATGAATCTTTTGGATCTGGAGAAGCAGTATCTATTTTTTCTAGAATACTTTCAAAATCAGCATATATAACAAATGGATGTTTGAACTTTTTCTTTTCATCTTTGAATGTGATATTTGAGCCTTCTTTAGGCATATTGATTACCGTTGATTTATGTTCACCACAATAATTTGAATGTTTATCTAATCTTTCTTGTGTATGGAAGAAGTTAAGACAACGCAAACAAATATATATTTTATTTGTTCTTTTACATACTTGTGGTTTTATTAATTTAGCAATATCTTTAATGTATGTATAATGTGAATTTTCCTCTGAATTAAAATATAGAAGATTAATATGAGTTTGTTTACAATTGTCAGAAAGCTTTAAAACCTGAATGCTGTTTGTTTCTGTTAGACCATAAACATTAACTGATAAATTATTTATCTTTTCAAATTTAGGAATATCATTTAAAGCCATCGGAAACTTTAGATCTTTCGTATTTAATGTATTCTCATATTTTTTATAATGAGATACTCTTTCATCATGAAAATGTGGAGGATGTAAGTGTGCTAGAATAGACCAGAGAAAACATTTATTGTCTTTATTTTTGATATTGATAACTGCTTTTCTATTTTTGATAACACTGGGTAAATCAATGTAGGAAGAAGCTTTTAGAGGATCTGATTTAAGAATATGAATGTCTATGTAAATAATTTTTCCTATATTGAAGCCACTTCCTACGATTGAATTATCCACATCTTGCTCTTGTTTTATAAGTTCATCATAGACTCCTGATGTTTTAAAATCTTGATATGAAGATATAAAGTGTGGCTCAGTTCTCATGTATGGTGTATCTATAACTCCTTCGTCCTTTGTCATTTCTAATTTTACTCCCATATAAAATTTAAGTGGTTTCATTTCTTTTAGTGTTTTTTCAATCAACGTTTGAACAGCAGGTTTAACTATTTCTACAGCATCAACTATAGACTCTGGTTCAGGAGGTTTGAAGTTAAAGACTCTTATTTTAATATGTCCTTTGAATGCGCCATCAGAGTTTTTAGTTGTGATAAAATTTGATAAATGTAGAATTGTTTTAAGATGTATTTCGAAGCCTTTCTTGAGGATATTTTTATGACATGCAGAACAGTGTTTTGTTTCCTTCTGAATAGGAGATAGTAGGTGAAGTAGATTAAATGTGTGTTTGTTAGTTTTAAGGTGTCTTTTGTATTGTTTATATTCTTGTTCACAAACGTCGCAATACGTTGCTTTGATCATATTTATTTATATAGTAAAATTATACTTAAAACAAAGTGCCTTTTTTAGAGGCTTTTTTAAAGATGAAACTGTGCTTAAAGTAAAACATCTTTGAGCTTTTCAACTCGTTTTATGTATATAACTTTACTTAAAGTAAAACATCTTTGAGCTTTTCAACTCGTTTTATGTATATAACTTTACTTAAAGTAAAACCACCTTTGAGCTTTTCAACTCGTTTTATGTATATAACTTTACTTAAAGTAAAACACCTTTGAGCTTTTCAACTCGTTTTATGTATATAACTTTACTTAAAGTAAAGCGTCTTTGTATTAGCCAGAAAGTTTAGATACTCTAGTTCATCAATTTCAATTTCACTATCTGAGTCATCAATAAAGCTACTCTCATAACTATCATTTGAACACAAACTATTAGTATCATAACTATCTTCAGATCCTAGACTCTCAGTATAATAACTCTCAGAGTATTGACTGTTAATATCACTCATTTACATACCATTAAACTTCCATCAATATCTATATATTTTCTTTCATTAGAACTAATAACCACAATATTTTTTACATTAAATGTTATTTTCAAATAATCTCTAATAATCAGAGTACGGAATGATAGTTCACCACTAATATTCATATTATTAATTTCACCCACATCTTTGGGTCTATTAAAGAATATACAAATGTTTCCTCTAGAATCGTTGATGGTCTTATCATTCATTTTCAAAGCTTCTTTATCAATGACCTTTTCAAGCTTTGAGTAAATTGTTAGTAGTAGTGGAGAAACTTTTGTCAAATTTACTTTAATAGAGTTATTAATTAACATAGCTTGTCCCGTAAATTTAATAAAAGGACACATGTTATTCTCCATTATGGGTTTAATCCAAAAATTTCCATATTTATCTTTGTTCAATTTAACATCTTTGACATATTTTTCTATATCTTCCACCGAAGTAGAGATTGATTGAAATTTGTCTTTTGTGTTTTGAAACATTGTATTTATTAGCTAATAAATTTGCGTTTAGTTTAAGTAAAGTTATATACATAAAACGAGTTGAAAAGCTCAAAGGTGTTTTACTTTAAGCACAGTTTCATCTTTAAAAAAGCCTCTAAAAAAGGCACTTTGTTTTAAGTATAATTTTACTTTATAAATATGATAAATTCTGAAGGATATTTAGAATTTCCAGACTCTCCATATGATAAATTAGAGAATTGTCCGGCTTGTGGTAGAGTGGGGCTTAATACAGAATCAGAAGCATATAAACAATGTATTTTCTGTGATTATCTTCTAATTAATGATAATAAAAAATATAGAAAAATATATAACTCTTTTAAATTAGAACCAAAAATGAATTACTTTACAAGATTAATAAGAGAGATGAATGTTAAGTATTATGGTGATAATACACCATTTCTTACAAGGGAAGAGACTATTTGTATTGAGGAAATGTATAAGGGTTTAATGATATTTATTATTCAAAATAATTTTAATGGAAATGTTAATACAAGATACTATATAAACAAAATAATGGATTATTTTGAAATTAAACCTGAACTCAGGATAAAATATAGAGTTTCTCAAAAAACTCAAAAAAAGTTAGATGACTTGTTTTCCAAATATATAAATGAATGATTTTTTACCTGTTTGGGAAAATAAGATAAAATTTAATAACCATAAAAATCTTCCAAATTCATTGAGATGTCTAATAGTCGGTTCAAGCGGATGTGGAAAAACCTGTTTACTTTTAAAGATGCTCCTTAGTCCTAATTTTTTAGATTATGATAATTTAATAATTTTTACAAAGTCAAGTTTTCAACCTGAGTATCAACTACTCTCACAGGGTTTTAATGCGGGTCTTAAAAAGGAAGACATTATCGGTTTATTTAAACTTCAAAACAAACTAAATGATTATAATATTGATGATATAATACAATTATTTTGTGATACACAGAAATCAAAATCAAAACCAAAACCCATAACTTGTATTCTCAGTGATAATACGGATGATATACCTTCACCTCAAGATTTAGATAAATCAAAAAAGAACCTCGTTATCTTTGATGATTGTGTTAATGAGAGAAACCAAACAGTAATGGATAGCTACTATACAAGAGGGAGACATTCTTCTTGTAATTGTATTTATCTTAGTCAGTCATATTTTCAACTCCCTCGGCGCTCAATAAGAAACAATGCTAATACTTTTATTTTATTTAAGTTAAATTCAATAGATACAAATAATTTTTGGAGAGATAATTGTTCTACATTACGTAGTAAGAAGGAATTTGAAAATAATATGAAACACACGATTGGAAAATATAAATATATTGTTGTGAAACAAGATGAGATACTAAATGATATTTTTCAATAAATAAATACAGAAAATGAATACCGAAGAAAGAGTAAGAAAGTTTAAAGAACATCAAGAGTTGGTTTCAAAAGTTGTAAAGCAACAGGAAGACATAAAGAAGAAAAGGAGACAGAAACTAACTGGTGAAGAAGCCTTTGAAAGAAAACAAGAGAAATTTTTTAAACCACTTTTAAAAACTCAACAAACGATTTCACCTACAGTTCCCACGGTAGAATTTACTCCAAAAAAATTTCAAATGCTCAAAGATTTTAGTCAAATGACAGAGCAAGAACTTGGAGAATTAGAATATGATGATGAAGGATTATTTCGGCATCTTGAGAAGGTAAATAAACTTTCCAATTATATTGTAGAAGCTCTTCAAAACAATGAATATTTGAAGGGTTCAAAAACCAGAGCAGGTCTCATTCCAACAGAAGAACCAGCACAGTTCCATCTTGTGAAAGAAAAGTTATTGATATTTAATGATAAATTGGTGTTCTTAAGTTCTGACCAACCAAATGTTGAATTAACCCCAAGATTAATGTTTCTTCTAACAAAAGATGGACATTCTAATTCACCTTATTTTGATGAACCGCTTGATATGGAAAGAGAGGAAGATAGAGAGTATATTGAGTTGCTAAACGCACTTGATTATGGAGTTTCTGTTGCTGGTAAAAGTAAGAAGAATGAGAAGGAGAAACATATTATTGATGCTTTAAGTAAGCTTGGTTCGGGTGTTAGTTTTCTTCCAAATGACCCATCACAATTAGTTAATAGGTTATTATTGTTGTTAGGTAGTAAGAAGGCTGGAAACAACAATTGTTTTAATGAAGCATCCGCCATTTTAGATCAGTTGATGAATATGAAAATAATTAATAAATGTCAATACAAAGATATTTTATTAGATATTAAATAAGATGAGAAGCACAATTCTTAGTTTTAATTTCACAACGAGTGATTACACAGCTTCATTCCCTTACCCACTACAACTTGACCCCAAAAAAGAATATGAGGCTTCTTTGTTGTCAATGGAGACTTACAATACCCTTTTTAATATCACAGAGAAAAACAACAAGTTTAGTTATAATCCAGGAAGTGGATATAAAACTATAACCGTTTCACCCGGTGCTTACGAGATTTCTCAAATATCTTCAGAAGTCTCTCGCCTTATGAAAGAAAAAGGTGATGAACCAAAAAATATTGTAATAGATATTCAAAAATACACTTCAAAATCAACTATTAAACTTAAAAATAATTATAAAGTTGATTTCACGATTGAAAATTCGTTCAGAGAGCTATTGGGGTTCTCTTCTAAAAAGATTGAAACTAACGGGACGTCTTACAGTGATAATGTCATTCAAATATCCTCCGGTATAAATTCAGTATTAATTCATTGTGATTTGATTGATGGTGCTTATAACGATGGAATAAGAACAAATACAATATTTTCATTCAGCGCATACTCAACCCCGATTGGTTATAAATTTAATATGGAACCAAAAAATCTTGTCTATTTACCTGTGTCAGGAAAAACCATATACAGAGTAAATTTTAGGATAACCGACCAAGATAATCGTATGATATCCTTTAATGATGAAATTATATCCATCAGAATTCACCTACGTGAAGTTTTTCAATAAATAAATAATGGTTATTGTGAGAAAACACGAGTTGGGAAAATATAAAATAATTACAGGGGATGGGATGTTCCTTTCACCATACTATAAGGGTGAAGGTATGTTTCTTGGGAGAGGATACTATAAACCAAAGAGACAACGGGGTGTGGGACATCAATTTAGAAATAAAGGAGATGGGATAATTGATACTCTAATGGGTATTGGTTCAACCATCCTTAAACATAAAGACCTAATTGGTTCAACTGCTTCAGCCGTGGGCTCAGTTGCGGGTGCTATAAAGAGTATAAAAGATGCTCAAAAGGAGTCTCATAAATTACAAGCAATCAAAGAAATTAAAAAAGGTAAAACTCAACTATCTTCACAAGAACGACAAAAAATCATTAAAATACTTGGGTCAGGGTTTCAACGATTTTAATGCTATATAAATACAAGTATGGAAGCGATTGATAGTATCTATGATTTGGATGATACGATTATCATTTCAAACTCTACTAAAAAGGAAGACTATTTTAAGGTAAATGCTATAACAGGAACAGACTGGAATTCAAACGGAACAAAAAGTTGTGAAATAAATAATCAACAAACTTACTTGAATATAGCTGATAGTTTCTTGCTGTGTAAATTTAAATTCACTAAGGCTGCGAATAATACTAATGCTACACTCGTAAATGATTTCTTCTGGAAAATGTTTGATAGTGTCCGCCTGTATATTGGAACACAAGAGGTTGAAGCGGTTGATTATGTCTCTGCTATATCTGAAATGATGAAATTTACACTATATTCGTTTAGTGATAGAATGGGTAAGGGAGCTGTTGAAGGTTTTATTCCTGATATGTCAACGGGAACAAATGCTGACCCTGGTTATAGTCAAAGGAAGTCAATGTATAATGATGATACAAAAGCAGAGAATAGTTTTACGGTAGCAGTACCTCTGAAAGGTATATTTGGATTTTGTGATTATGATAAAGTTTTGTATGGGCTTAAAATTAGATTTCAACTACAAAGGAATGATAATGTAAATAGGTTGCTTTTTGGGGATGAAAATGCTTTTGGAGAAAATAATAAATTTGTTATTAATGATTTGTGTTGGTATATCAGTGAATATACTCCTAATCTTAAAACGGAAGAGATGTTAAATAGAAGACTTAACTCAAAGAAACCGCTAAATGTATCATACCTTAAAAGAAGATGTCAACACGTTAAACTGGAACACACTACCTACACTTGGAATTTGGGTGTTCTTGAAGGAAAGCCACGATACCTCTGGCTCATTTTTAAAAAACCAGATGGAGAGGAGGGTACTAATAAGAATAATGCGCTGAGTGATAATGCTAAGGTGAAACAACTTCGGGTTTCTCTTGATGGAACATTTTATCCGCGAGATAGATTGGAAATTGATTGGGAAAAAAATGATTATGCGGAAGCCTACAAGTCCTACCAAAAGGTGTGTGAAAGTAATGGTAATAATGAACCTATTTTGGATATGGTTGCGTTTCAAAAACTTTATACAATCTACGCAATTGACCTGAGTTCTCAAAAGGAAACTATAAAGTCTAATAGAGTGGATACTTCTCTATACATTGAAAGAGGAGAGAATGAAGAAGTTGATGCTTATTGTTTGCTTTTGGAGGAAACAGAATTACAGATTAATACAGATAATGGTGTTATGATTAATATCACATAGGTTTTTTCTCATAAATAAATGGTAGGGGTATATGTTAATCAAATCAATCTTGATAAATTAACATCTTGTATTCAAAATCAAAAGCCTTGTATTATTAATGTTAATACAATTCAAAGAAAAGGAGCTGTAAGAATTGATGTTTTACTCACACACACACAAGTAAAAACACTAAATGATACTGGTTCACTTAAAATTAAAATGACAAAACCTATGTTAAAGAAATATTCAATAGACGAGTCAAGAGGAGGATTTCTCCCATTTCTAATTCCTTTATTTGCTGGTTTAAGTGCGGCGGGAGCATTGACTGGTGGTATTTCAGCAGCGATAAAAACTGCTAACGAAAGGAAGGCACAACTAAAAGCTCAAAAAGAATTGGAAAGACATAACAAGGAGTTGGAGAAACAAATTAGTGGAAGTGGTGTAATTGTAGATTTTGCTCAAAAACTTGAAAGTCTACCTGATAAAGCTAGATTGTTAGTTGGAGATATGCTTTCCTCTATCGCTCAAGCGGGTGTTAAACTAACTAAACGGGGTAATGGATTGTATCTTTCTCATAAATAAATGGATAAATGGTTTAAACAATTTGGAAAGAATACAACGTCAAATATAGAACTAGCTAAGTATTGTAAAACACTAAAAATTGATAATGTGGTTATTTGTATGAGAGATGAATTAATACATATAAATAAGAATACAAAGAATATTATTATGAATTTAGACACACAGAATGGTTCTCATTGGGTTTGTATTCATAATAGTCAGGATAAATATTATTTTGATAGTTATGGTATGCCACCACCTGTTGAAGTAATACAATTCTTACAGAATGGTGTTTATCAAACATTTCAAGTTCAAGAAATTAATTCTAAATGTTGTGGTCAATTATGTTTATATGTATTATTTCAACTCAACAATAATGAAAATTTTTATGATATCATTTTTAATCTAATATAAATGACTTATGTTGGAAAAGATGGTTCTATCTTTGGAAAATCCTCTCAGGATATTGATTTATCAAATTATTATACAAAGGCACAGGCTGAACGACAAAAATATAGTGTAAGTAAAAATATTAATATGAAGAATACTTATAAATTAATCAATTATCCAAACCCTACAGATGCGAATGACTTAATTAGATTAAGTGATTTATCACAATATATATTTTTAAAGAAAACAGCACGTTTTGTTAAACAAGTAAAATTTACAACCACAACACCTGGTTATACTGACCATACACCTTTCCTCATTGAATTTAACTACCTGCTTACAATTGAATTTTATAAAGAAGGACATTTAGTTAATATGCGAATTAATAAATGGGGGTATGATATGCCTGATTTAGGGTATAATTGGTCTTTTTCAATAAACATAGAAGACCTACATGATTTAAATCAGTCTCGTAAAGAAGAATATTATCCACTTGGTGAAGATAAGGATTTATGTGGAAGTACAATTAGTAAACAACAAATACGTGATTTTAAGAAAAGAAAAATATATGATAGTATAGCGATGGTTCGCATGACAAAGAAGGAAGGTAATGAGATAAGGATAGAAAGCCGAGGAATACAAACCGATTTGGTAGTGGGAAGATGGGGTGGTATTACCTGTCATAATATTAATCTCACATATATTTCTGATACATAAATGGCAGGAAGAAGACTACAAGAGAATTATAATTTTTGTATTCAAGGATACCTACAAGAAAAGGGTGCTCGGTATTACATACCTTATGATTTGGAGCATATACATGGGAATTTTGTCATTAAAAACTGGCCTTATACTGATATTGTTAAACCCACAAATAGAGACTTGTTTAAAATATTAAATAAAAATGAACTTCTCAAAGTTATGAAATATAAAACTCTTTTAGAAATCGTCAACAAATCTTATTGGTATCCTATTATGAGAAAAATAATTATAGATACAAGAATATCTCAAAATCCAGATGAGTATATGTATAATATTCTTTGGGGTTCAAACTCAAGGGTAGCAAGGGATGAGGAAGGAGTTGAAGAAGAGAAGGAGGAAAGAGAGAAAAAGGAGAAGGAGGAAAGGGAGAAAAAGGAGACGGAGGAAAGGGAGAAAAAGGAGAAGGAGGAGAGGGAGAAAAAGGAGAAGGATGAAAGGGAGAAAAAGGAGGAGGAGAAGGAGAAGGAGGAGAGGGAGGAAAGAGAGAGGGTGGAAAAATATAAAAATATGACCATTCCTGAGATTAATGAAAGATTGAAGGTATTACGGCAAATAAATAAATCTCAACGCACTGAAGAGGAAAATAAAGAATTAATGACTCTTACGAACATATTGGTTTTTAAATTTGCTATAATGAATTCAGAGCGCAGATATACAACATATAGTTGATGATGTTGGTGTTATTGACTTTAGTTAGTTTTATTTGTAAATAAATGGAGGAGAGAGTGAAGCCATTTCTAAGGATTCTTTATGTTTTAAAAATCAAGATAGAAATGTATATGTTGAAAACCAAAAAGGTTTTGGCACTATGTAGGACTTTTTCTCATAAATAAATATGAGTTATTGTCTCAAATGTAAAAAGAAAACTAAATCTAAAAATATCTCTTATGTTAAAGCTAAAAATAATAGAGTTTATCAAAAAGGAATATGTCAAGTGTGTGGCTTTAAAAAGTGTCAATTCATCTCTCCTAAAAGTGGAGGAGACATACAAAAGTTTTTGTCAGGTAGCAAATTTACAACAACTGGAATTCCAGGGGAATTACACCTTCCAGGGTATTCTTTCTGTGGCCCAGGAACAAACTTGGATAAAAGATTAGATGAGGCTGACAATCCTAAACCTTGGTCTAAACCTACAAATAGGGTTGATGAAGTGTGTATGAAGCATGATATTGCTTATGGGAAAACCACTACGTTGACTGAAAAACATAAAGCCGACAGAGAAATGTTGTATAATTTGTCTTTGATACAAAATCCAACGTTGAGAGAGAAAGTTGATAGGTTTATTGTGAGAAATTTGATAAATGCTAAATTGAAACTTGGCCTTGGTTATTCACCCTCAAAAAACTATTAGGCTCTCATGATGTCATCAAGACTGAGGAGCTTTTGGCTGATGAATTACATAAACCTATAATCACAAAGTTTAAAAGAAGGAAAGTTTATTCTAAATACACCGACCACATATGGTCCGCTGATTTAATTGAACTAAAAAATGATAAGGGATACAAGTATGCTTTAACCGTTATTGATTTGAGGAGTAGATTTGCTTGGGTTGTTCCTTTGAAAAACAAGAGAGGTTATACTCTGATGTTAGCCTTCCAACAGATATTTAATAAAAGTAAAAGAAAACCAAAGAAACTGTGGACCGATGAGGGAACAGAGTTCTATAACAAAATATTTATGAAATTTCTTAAGGGGGAGGGTATTAAATTATACAGCACCTTTAATGAAGGAAAAGCAGTTGTTATTGAGCGTTTTAATCGTACTTTGAAAGAGAGGCTATATAAAAAATTCACACAACTCGGTTCTCAAAAATGGGTGTATTTAATTCAGGGTATTGTAGATAATTACAATAATACCGTTCATTCATCAACAAAATCAAAACCATCAGAATCATTTGCAAAATTAGAATATGAAAAGGAGATTAATTTGAGAAAACCGAAGTTCAAAGTTGGTGATATTGTAAGAATATACAGATGGAAAAGCCATTTTGAGAAAGGTTATACAAAAAAATGGACTAATGAATTATTTAAAATCGTTGATGTAATGGATACAGTCCCTTGGACCTACAAATTATATGATTTAAATGGAGAAGAAATCTTAGGGTCATTTTATTCACAGGAATTACAAAAAACAAAGCTGATAACCCTTGAAAATAATAAATAAATAAAAAAATGTAATGGGGATACGTTTTTAAATCTGTGAACCCCAAACACAGAATCCCACAACTTTTTAGTTGGGGCTTAACTTTTGTGTGTATAACGGGGATACGTTTTTAAATCTGTGAACCCCAAACACAGAATCCCACAACTTTTTAGTTGGGGCTTAACTTTTGTGTGTATCATGGGGATACGTTTTTAAATCTGTGAACCCCAAACACAGAATCCCACAACTTTTTAGTTGGGGCTTAACTTTTGTGTGTGTGTGAGTGGGTCATAATAATGTACAAACCCTAACCCAACCCCCACATTAAAACACCATATTTGTTAGTCAAAACAACTGAATCCATTACATCAACCATTAAAAAAAGTTCTTAACTCCATCTCTTTGTATGACCTTCCAATTCTATTTATCTTTTCCCAACTTTTTAAAAACAATTCAATGATAATATAAGATAAATGAGTCTGTGAGGTTTGACATTCATTCAAAAATTCACCTCACATCCAGAACGCTAACCCAACCCAATCCCTAACCCATCCCCATCCCTTACCCAACCCATCCCTAACCCTCACATTCAAAATCCCAACCCTAACCCAACCCATCCCTAACCCATTAACCCAACCCCATCCCTAACCCTCACATTCAAAATCCCAACCCTAACCCTAGCATAATCTTTTTTTCCTTTTCTTTTTTTAATACGTATTTCAATATTTTTTTAAAATGTTTTTTAATACGTATTTCAATATATATATTTTTCCTCTTCCTCCAATTCTGTCTTTCAAGGCTTTCAAGTTGGAAAAAGTAGAAATGGGAAGA